>NC_081419.1:64812410-65110601 GCF_949786415.1 Peromyscus eremicus
CTGAAATGTTTTATGTATTAATGTAGAAGTCCTGAAAATGACTTCCTTGAGCCCATAGCCTTCCACTGGTTTATAACAATATCTTTGAGATGTAGAAAGTTAGCAATTCAACATACACTAGAAGCTAGAGAGTGAAATGATAAACTTCATTTATTCTGTTTTCTAAAGTTGTGTTCCTTCTACTTAGTAGTATTCAAAAATTTTGAGGTCCTTCAGTTCGTGATAGGAATCAGTGTTAGTCTCTATTTTAGGTTTACAAAGAACTTTCTGGTAGCAGTCTATTTTAAGTAGTAATAGGGAGAGCAAAAAGAATATATGTGAACCAAATAACACATGACTTATGTTTGTGGCCAGCAAAGACAATTTTACTACTAAGACTTTTTTTTTTTTTTTTTTTTTTTACAAATCATACATTTGACTGTTGTAACAGTCAATGTTACAGTCTTTTTTATAGCTATCTGTGGTCACTTTATTTCTTCAGAGTTTTAGTGTAGTTCAGAATGTGTAGTTCAAAATGAGAGTACCTGATTCAAAATTCCAGTTCATCTGATATGAGATTCTCCCTTCCCACTTGTCTCTTGTGCATGTGTGTACATGTGTGTGTAGCTCAATTGTCAATCCCCTGTATTATTCCTCATATGTCATCCATCTTTCTTTTTGAAATGTGATATTTAACTACCTTGGATCTCACCAAATGGTTTAGGTGGCAAGTTTTCACACCCCAGATTTCTACCTGTCTCTGCCTCTCAAGAACTGGGGATACAATCATAACCACTTGCACTCAGCTCTTTCATGTGTTTTCTATAGACCTCATGGCAAGAACTTGACACATGGAGTTGTATTCCTATATAACTTAATGTTTCTAAGACTCAACTTCCTTATTCTCAACATAAAATTTTAACTGTGTCCATCTCATGTGATATAATAAATAACTGGTATACTACATGGAAGGAAGATAATAAGCACAAAATAAACTAGGTGTAGAAATTGACATTTCCATTCTCACTTAGAATCCTTTGTTTCCTCTGGTGTTCACAAGTAAAACAGGAAGAAAAGAAGTGGGTTATGATGGAGGATTTATAATTCCTTATACTACCCTTTATACTAGAATATTTATGTCATCCCACTGACTTAGAGTATATAAAATGATAATATCAGACACATTACAGATATGGACTTTTGGAAGTGGGAAATGCATTTAAGGTTTAATTTATTTTAAAAGAGGATTTTAGAAAGTTGTTTGATATTTGACAAATTAAATGATGGCTTCATTTTCTAAATTTGTCATTAATATATATATTCACATATGTAGATATGTATGTGTGCATAATTTAAAATTAGAATATTAACTTTTTACAAGAGTGTCATTGAATTTTACTACTGAATTGATGAATGAAGTAGACATAGGAAGCATGAATTTATTTCACAGGATCATTCTCCTAATGATAATTATATAGTAATGTCATTCATATTGAGCACTAGCAGTTAACCTGGGAGAAATAATATAGGTTGTAATTTCTCTTAGATTTAGAAGCAGAAATGCTAAATTTGGATTTGACTTCTGTATTTACTATTTATGAGAATTTTGTATCATCTCCTGCCACCTCTTTAAGACTTTTTCTATTATTTAAACTGAAGAAAAAAAAACGAACATTGTAAAACATGCAATTTCATGAGGCACAACACTCACCAAATGTTAGCAATATGTAATAAGGATATTACTAGTCCAGTTTTAAAAAGTAAATGTTCATGTGTAAAAATGTTGTCTTTGGTATGTAGTCCTTGGTGTTTGATTTTTCTCAAGGTTCTACAACTAGAACATGGTAAATGTTCAAAAATACATGGCATGAGTCCATGCAGGTTCAAACATTGTCCATGTGTACATAAAATGGTAAGTTAAGCTTAAAATTCTACTTTCAAGTCTGCAAAAGCCAGAGCCTTTGAGATGTTCAGGAAGTCTTGCATGTGTAATGTTTCTCTTATTGTGTGTGAAAAAAAAATGATGTAGGAACAAAGAAGTGTGAGAAAAAGAATGACAAAGGAGCAAGCCAAGAGTGTGCAAAACAAGTTATTAAGTACCTGTTAACAGCTATACTCCAAAGTCAAGGTTTTCTCAGAATTTAATTACACAATATTGTTAGGAATATGCACACACTTAGCTGTGAAGAAGAATTTCCAAATTGTCCAAGCAGCAAGCACTTGGACAGAAACCTGGAGGAGATGGGAATGGGGGGTGGGTTGGGCGGAGGGCAAGGGTGGCAGGAGGAGGGAGGACAGGGGAATCCATGGCTGATATGTAAAATTAAATTATAAAGAAAAAAGAGTTGAATTAATGAGAAACAAAGCTGTCTTGAGTTCAATGAGACTGAAAGTACTATCAGACTTTTTCTAAATGCTATTGGCTTCTGCACAAATGGGTGGAGAATACATGTGTCAGGAAGGTATGAGACAAGAAGCAACAAATGTCCACAACACTACATGATGACTCATTAAAAGTAATATTCCTTTTACAGATCCTCCAGTGCAGAATTTTGTATGTCCTTCAGATTGCAAAAATGGTGAATCAAAACAATGTGACTGAGTTCATTCTTTTGGGAATTACAGTGAATCCAGAGCTGAGGAAAATATTGGCTGTTTTGTTTCTAATTATGTACATGGCCACAGTGTTGGGAAATCTACTTATTGTGGTAACCATAACTAGAAGTCCGAGTCTGAGGTCACCCATGTACTTCTTCCTTTTATCTCTATCACTCATGGACGTCACTTATTCTTCTGTTATTGCTCCAAAGTTGATTATGGACTCCCTTTCTGAGAGGACTATTGTCTCATTTGAAGGTTGCCTGACCCAGCTATTTGCAGAACATTTCTTTGGTGGTGTGGGCATCATCCTTCTCATTGTGATGGCCTATGACCGCTATGTGGCCATCTGTAAACCCCTGAACTACATAACCATCATGAGTCCTCGGGTGTGCAGCCTGATGGTAGGAGGGGCTTGGGTGGGAGGATGCATGCACGCAACCATTCAGCTTCTCTTTATGTATCAAATACCATTCTGTGGTCCCAATGTCATTGACCATTTCATGTGTGACTTGTTTCCATTGTTGAAACTGGCCTGCATGGACACCCATATCTTGGGTCTCTTAGTCATTCTCAACAGTGGGGTGATGTGTGTGTCCATTTTCCTTATTCTTATTGCTTCCTATGTAGTAATCCTCTGCTCCCTCAAGTCTTATAGCTCTGAAGGGAGACGCAAAGCCCTGTCCACATGTAGCTCACACTTCACAGTGGTTGTTTTATTCTTTGTGCCATGTATTTTCTTATATATGAGGCCCGTGGTGACATTTCCAGTAGACAAAGCAATGGCTGTGTCCTTTACTGTTGTTGAGCCAATGTTAAATCCCTTGATCTACACCTTGAGAAATGCAGAGGTGAAAAACGCTCTGAAGAACATGTGCACTAAGTGGGGCACAAGGGGTGCCACTAACTGTTAAGGCATGAAGAAATATTTCCTACAAAGCCAGTGAAGATCTAATCTCCGCACTAATTCCAGTCCTCTGGGGACAAGGCATGGAGGAGCATCTTTTGAATTTAAAAAATCAGATAAACGTATATTTTGGCTACTGTCTAGTTTCTGGGACAGTTCACCAAGATATTTTATGATATACATCCTTCCTGAAAAGGATGTACACACACACACACACACACACACACACACACACACACACACACACACACGCGCGCGCGCACACACACGCACACGCACACGCACATGAACACATACTCTTGTTCACACCTGCATTTTGAACAGTATAAAGCTCCTCAGTTTAATGTTCTAACTTCTTTCCCTCTTCTCTGCTGAAATGATTTCTTCTGGAGGTTTTACTTGACTACCTTAAGTATTCTTAAGGTCCCTAGTGAATTCTTACTTGAAAAGAAAAGTGAAGTATTTCTTGGCTTTCTCATCCATTGCCATTGTTTATTCTCCACTTCTATATCCTGGTGTTATCCTCAAGATCCATGATCAAAAACTCTTCTTCACAATATCTCTTGGATTATACCATCTTCACTCTCACAAGTTCTAATCTTTGGAACCATATGGGTTACATTCACTTCTGCGGGTTAGAATCCCATCAACAAAAACATTCCTAATGGTCCAGTGCATTCTCATGAATACTAGTGATGAAATTTAAGCCTAAAAAAGACTTAGAGACATACATGTTCATAAATAAACAAGAAGAAAATAATGAAAGGCTCAATACATCTAAATACTTTAGGAAACCAAATCCCCCAGTTTGCATGCTGCCAAGGATCCTTTCAGGTAACATTTTTCAGATATTTAGTGTGCTTTTTTTTTTTTTTTTTGAGACAGGGTTTCTCGGTGTAGTTTTGGTGCCTGTCCTGGATCTCGCTCTGTAGACCAGGCTGGCCTCCAACTCACAGAGATCTGCCTGGCTCTACCTCCTGAGTGCTGGGATTAAAGGTGTGCACCACCACCTCCTGGCCTAGTGTGCTATTTTAATGAGACCACTTGCTTTGATTTAGAGAAGAAAACAAAAGGGATGCTTCCTAGTTGACTGGAGATATTTTAGAATCATGTGTCCTTATCTTGAAGTTAGATATTCTTTACAGAAATCTGTGTTGTTTTGTTGTAGCACAATGTATTTGCTGTTATATTCAAGATTCAGGCATTCCAGAAACAAAGTGTGTTTTTTTTTCCTTTAGGGTTCTACTATGATAATATTAGAGAGACATATTTGCCATTTTACAATGCCATGGTGGGGTACATGGTAATCCTCGGGGCCTAGATAATTTAGGATCACATTTTCTTAAAGCAAATGTAAATGTTAATATGACAATAAATTGCAGGATCAGTTATGGAATTAAAACATTTAAATTATAACATTCAGTTATAATTATTCAGTAAAACGTATTTGTGGAATGGGCATTTTAACCCCCATGAACATTAAATATCTGCAGTAAACACAGTGTTCATTTTCAGTTATTCATCACAGAGGGTGGACAGAGCTTGATATTTCAGAAGCTCTTCTAGGAGCTGTATATAAAATAGTGGATAAGAGAATGTTGTGTTATAGTTTGGAGCTCGTATTTTAAGACAGGAGGCAATTTAAAACAATTTAGGTTAAAAACTTACAGAGCACATGTTGCTTCTCACAAAATGCCTTTGAAGTGCTGCATAGCCATTGGGGGAGCCTTCAGGGGGACTTCTATATTAAGACATTAAAGATGCAAGATAATTCTCTAAAGGCAAATGTATGGGAATAATATGGTAGGCAAAATAGGGAAGGCTATTAGAAATAAGACTGAAGGGAACAAGGTAGAAATAGGAGTACATGCTGGTCTGTGACAGTGATCAAGGCCAAGGTGAGATTAGAAACATGGCTGAGTGCTGGTTAGAAAATTCTATTATTTTTTAAATCCTTAAATTCAAACACAATGTAAATATCAAATTGACTTTATCCACTATAATTAAAAATAAAATGTTTCATGTAGTTCCAGATAGCTTTAGAAATTGGCATTAAAAAAAACCTTTATATCTTGCTTATATTTAGTCTTTGACATTTCAATAAAGGAGATATGTTTCCTAATAATAATATTTTACGTTCCATTACATTTCACTCATACTGAAATTATGACAGGTCTTTTGTTAATATAATTTTTCGAAATTTCTTCTCTTCTATGTTCTGTATATTCACTGAATTAATTTGCATTAGGATGACTCATTAAACACATTACTTAACAGCTGAACATCTTAATTTTTTCCAATCTTCTTGACTTCTAGGACAAACCTTGACTAGGTGGTAAAATATAAGAACTTACTACTATTGTTAATTACTAATAAAATTATATATTAAAATGTACAAACATCAACATTATTTGTACTTTTAAAAAGTTACAATGTAAGAATACAAAGCTAGGCCGGGTGATGGTGGCACACGCCTTTAATCCCAGCACTTGGGAGGCAGAGGCAGGTGGATCTCTGTGAGTTCGAGGCTAGCCTGGTCTACAAAGTGAATTCTAGGAAAGGCCTCAAAGCTACACAGAGAGACCCTGTCTTGAAAAACAAAAAACAAAACAAAACAAAACAAACAAACAAACAACAAAAGAATACAAAGCTAATCTCATAAGTTCATCATCCAACCACCTATGTGCCACTCTGCATTAGTTATCTGTGTTCCAACTGAAAGCCAATTAAATTCCTTTTCCTGGGTAATGCTCCTCTATCTCTTATTTCAAAGTCCTTATCCTGTTGACATCATCTTCAACACATGTCCTGAAGGATATCACTTTTAATCCTTTTCCAACTATTATCTCATTTCAACTCAACATCACATTTTACCTGGGTGATTGTGATTGCTCCCTAGATAGACTCCCTGCTTTGATACTAATATTCTATGAGTCTAATATTTGGTACTCAAAACAGAACACAGAGATGGTTATCTTTCAAATTCATAAATATGATCAAACTGCATGTATGTAATTCTTAAGGTAAGAGCCACAATGCAGTTATGTTATTATCTTTCTGAAATCTGTAAAATTTATCCTTCTGTGCAAGTCATTATCTTCTTATGTGCATTTTATTTAAGCTACTCTGACTATATGGAATATGTGTCCCTTTCTATTTGTATGACTATTTATATTCAGTGTGTATTATGTGATAGGAATAATTGACACATTAGATATTATGTGTTGGAACTGAGCATGTAGTTTGCTTTTCTTGACTTCATACCCTATCATGTTTGTATCTCCAAGTTCTCCTTCAGTGTGAGGGAAAAGGTAGTATGTCTCCTGCGGTGCCACAACCAGGAACCTATACATATGAACTTCATCCCAGTTTTTTCCACATGAAAGTGATCTCCAACATAATATCATGTAATGTACTCATGTCCAAAATATTTTGACTAATGTACATATCAAATTATATGAGTATTTTTGCTCAGTCTCATAGATGAAGGAGAACTATCTGACAAGGGCATTACTTCCATTTGAGTTTCTGTACAAGACTGCACTAGACTGATAACTGCAATATTATGAACATGATTATTATAGCTGATATTGGCCATGGTCAAGTTTCTGGGCTATGATAGTTTTTTGCATTCTCTCTATTTATGAGATCTTTTAAGCCTTTATCTATCTCTGATTTGACTATGATATCATTCCCTAAAACACCACATCTAGTGTCTTGGTTAGGATTTCACCTTATAAAATCCAGTTTACTATCAGGACAGTCAGGACAGTGTTGTTGTTTGTTTTTACTCCTTTGGGGTGCGGGGTGGGGGTGCTACCACTCATCTCCCAAATAAATCACTCATGGAGGCTTCTTCTTAATTATAAATGCCCAGATTGGCTTGGCTTGTTTCTTGCCAGCTTTCCTTAACTTAACTTATCCCATCTACCTTTTACCTCTGGGATTTTCCTGTTCTCTTACTTCTATAAATCTTACTCATACTCTATGGCTGGCTGTGTGGCTGGGTGGCTGGCCCATGGGTCTTCCTCCTCCTCCTCCTCTCAGACTGAGAAAGAAATCAGGGAACCAATAACTTTCACAATAATCTCAAATAACATTTAATGCTTGGGATACCTCTAATCAAGCAAAATAAAGACTTGTATATAATAAAACTTCAAATTCTTGAAGAAAATATAAGAAGATGGAAGTATTTCCCGTGCTCATGGATTAGTAGGATCAGTACAGTAAAAATGGACATCTACCAAAGCAATCTACAGATTCAATGCAATTCCTATAAAAATACAACATAAGTCTTCAACCTTGAAGGGACAATTCTCATCTTCATATAGAAAAACACAAAATGTAGGGAAGCTAAAACAATCCTGAACAAAAAAACAAACAACAACAAAACAAATACATAAACATACAAAAACTGCTAGAGGTATCAACATTCTTGATTCCAAATTGTACTACAGAGCTATAGGATTACAAGCCATATGGTATTCACATAAAAATAGACATGTTGATCAGTAGAATCAGATTGAAGATACAGACATAAACTAGCACAACTATGGATTTCTGATTTTTGGTAAAGAAGCCAGGAACATATACTAGACAAAAGGTAGCATCTTCATCAAATGGTGCTGGTCAAACTAGATGTCTGTATGTAGAAGAATCCAATTAGATCCATACTTATCACTCTACATAAAATTCAAGTCCAAGTGGATCAAAGACCTCAACATAAAACCAAATACACTGACACTGACAAAAGAGAAAGAGGGGGCATAGCCTTGAAAACATTAATACAGGAGACAACTTTATGAACAGAACACTAATAGTTCAGACATTAAGATCAATAGTTAATAAATGGAACCTCATGCAACTGAAAGTCTCTCTAGGGCAAAGGACACTGTCATTCAGACAAAGCGGCAGCCAACAAAATGGGAAATGATTTTTACCAACTCCATATCTGATAGCAGACTAATAATATCTAAAATATATAAAGAATTCAAAAGTAGATATCAAAATATCAAATAATCCAATTAAAATGGTATACAGATCTAAACAGAGAATTCTCAATAGAGGAAACTCAAATAGTTGAGAAACATTAAAGAAATGGTCAATATCCTTAGCCATAAGTGAAATGCAAATCAAACTACTTTGAGATTCCATGTTATACCTTTCAAAATGACTAAGACATCAACATGAGAGATAGCATATGCTTGCAAGGATGTGGAATAAGGGACTCAGTATTCATATTGCTGGTGATCATGCAAACTTGTACAGCCACTATGGAAATCAGTGTGACATTTTCTCAGAAGGTTGGGTATCTATCTACCTCAATCCAGTTATACTATGCTTGGGCATATACCCTAAGGTTATTCCATCCTAATATATGGACCAGCAAATGTTCACTTGCTCACACACGTTCCTTGTAGTTTTTTCATAATAGCCAGGCATTCCTAAACAGCATAGATATTCCTAAACAGAAGGGTGGGTAAATAAGATGTGGAACACTTACACAATGGAGTATTACTCATCTGTTAAAAAGTGACATCATGAAATTTGCAGGCACATGGATGGAAGTAGGAAAAATCATTCTAGTGAGATAACCCAGACCCAGAAAGATAAATATGGTATGTATTTGATTACAAATGGATATTAGCCATTAAGTAAATGATAACCAAGTTTTTATAACCAAATGCATACTATCTGTGTGCTTTATTTGAGGTTGACATTGGATAGTCTCACCACTTTGATATCTGGGAATGGTCAAAATTCAGGTGACATCACGAGTGCCAATGGGGATGAATATATGGGAAATACATTCACATTACAAGATAAAGATTTTTGAGTCATATGACATTCATATGACCTAGAAAGTTTCATTAGTCAGTGTTTTAGTTAGGGTTTCTATTGCTGTGAAGAGACACCATGACCATGTCAACTCTTATAAAGGAAAAACATTTCATTGAGGTGGCTTACATTTTCAGAGCTTTAGTCCATTATCATCATGGTGCAACATGGTGGTATGCAGGCAGACATGGTGTTAGAGAAAGAGCCCAGTGTCCTACATCTTGACTTGCAGGCCACAGGAAGGGGTCTTTATCACTGGGCATGGCTTGGTCATATATGAGACCTCAAAGTCTGCCTCCAAAGTGACACACTTCCTCCAACAAGACCACACCTACTCCAACAAGGCCATATCTCCTATTAATGCTAATCCCTTTTGGGGCCATTTTCTTTCAAACTACCACATTCAAATCCTTGGTTTCCAAGGGTTTGTGTTGTTTATTATGCAGCACAATGTTATCCATTAAGCAGCACTGTTTACCATGTGAGAAAAGCCATGAGGCACAACAAAACCCACTATAAGAGTTTATTAAGGGAAGGGAACAGAAGGGGGTGCTTAGGCCTACTGAAAGATTGTGTAGGAGGAGGGGGCAGGGGTATGTGGGACCCTCTTTCATGGATTCTGCTGCACATGTGCATATGGGCTTACATAGCTACACCATGCATGCACATAGATTATGTGATCATGTAGCACACAGATTACATAGGATATAAGGCCCTGGGATGATTAATTGTCTTGCAAGTACATGTGCAGTCACGGGGGAGTGGCTAGGAATTTTATCATTCCAGACTCTTTGTTCTAGTAAAAAATGACTGATGAACAGGAATAGGGGTGCCATGTCTTACAAAACTGCTTCCTGCTCACTCAGTTCAGTGGGCATTGGTTAACTCTTGGGGGTAAGAAAAGGGAATGTTGAAGTAGCTAGACTTCCTCAAAGTAGTGGATTGTCCTCTGCTGCATTAGGAATCATCCATCCTCTTTTGCTGCTTAGGGCTCTATGGCTGTTTGTGTCTGACAACATGCTGGCAAGGCAGAAGAGGAAGTTTAGAAAAAATTTATCTTGGGGGGTTCCCCAAAGTGTCCCAAGGTGAGGGGGGGGTCCCAGGACCAGGAAAGTTTGAATTATACTTGTCTGGAGTGGATCTGACCTGTCCAGGTGGATTCAAGCTGGCTCTGGAGCTCTGGAGAACTTTTAAACATATTAAGAAGCAGCACAGGGAACTGGCAAGGGAAAGGAAATGTCAGAGCTAGTGGGCTGGGTGACTAAGAGGAGGAGAAAAGGTGTTGCTGATGAGTCTGGAGTGAGGCAAATGGGAGGAACAAATGAAGTAAAAGTTCCTACCTTAGCTAGAAATTTTCTTCCCATTAGGGGTACAGGACAGGTTGGCACAACTGAAAATGTGTGGGTGAGAGGAAAATACTTCTGTATTTTCAGGGGTCTGGTGAAGTGGGTAAGGCTGTCCACCTACCCCAACAATAGGGAAACAAGAAGGAAAGGTGGGACCCCAAAACTCCCTCAGACTGAGTAAGTGGTTCTGGTGTCCAAAAGGAAGAAAATGGATAACCTCAATACTGTAATGACTATCCTGGGTTCCCTGTGAGAGATGGCTGTGGTCAGGCTGGGAACAGGGCACCTTCAATCCTTGCCCAACACCAAGCCTAGAAGATCAGCTAGAGGGTGGGCTTCATTTGATGTCCTCATGCCACAAGGCGCATGGGGCCAGTCAGCTGACCAGTGTTCCTCTTGGTGGCACTTTAGTCAAGGCCCTTTGGTGGCCCATGTTGGACCCAGCTTGCATGAACCCAGTGGCCTTCTCAACCACATTTAAAACAGGGACCTGAAGGCTTCAAGGATACAGTTGGGATAGTGTGTGCCAGCATTTAGCAGTTCTGTTACAGGCTTTCTCAGCATAGCCATAAACGGAAGTCAGGTGGTGGTAGCACACGCCCCTATTCAAATCACATGGTAGGCAGAGTCTCTGTGTGGTCAAGGATACAGCCAAACATGGTGATACTAGCCTTTAATGCCAGTACCAACCATAGAGACGTAGAGGTCTGTATAGACAAGCAGTGATGAGGAAGTCATGTGGCTAGGCTTAGAGCCAATGAGAAGGCAGAACAGGAAAGCAATAAAAACACAGGTCAGACAGGAAGAAACTCTCTCTGTGGAAACTACTGAGTGGTGGTAAGCTAAGGCTAGTCATGTCTATTCTCTCTGATCTCTTTGGCTATTACCTCTGTATTTGGCTCTGTGTTTCTTATTTAATACAAAACTTTTTAGACTGTTTAGAAATTTGTCTACACTTTTTCACAAATTTCCAATTTAGCTAGGTGAGATCTTGCCCTGAGGCCACCACTCCCTTTATTCCATGCTCTTACTAGTATGCCCCATTAAGCAGCACTTAAAATGTCCAACTGCTTTTCTTTTTTTTATTTTTTATTTTTATTTTGCAATACAATTCAGTTCTACATATCAGCCACGGATTCCCTTGTTCTCCCCCCTCTGGCCCCCCTTACCTTCCCCCCAGCCCACCCCCCATTCCCACCTCCTCCAGGGCAAAGCCTCCCCCACGGAATGAGATCTGCAGTCCCAGATTTCTTTCATATTCCTTCACACAAAAGCATGGTCAGGCCTATAGCAACAATACCTCACTCCTGATAAAATCTTCTGTCATAGTTAGTGTTTCTATTGTTGTAAAGAGACACCATGACCATGGCAACTCTTATAAAGGAAAAATATTTAACTGGAGTGCCTTATATTTTTGAAGGTTTAGTCCATTCTCACCGTGGTGCAACATGGTAGTATTCAGGTAGATACAGTACTGGCAAAGTAGCTGAGAGTCCTACATCTTGACTTGTGGGTAACAGGAAGTGGTTGACGTCACTGGGCATGGCTTGAGCAAATATGAGACACCAAGGCCCACCTCTACAGTGACACACTTCCTCCAACAAGACCAAACCTATTCCAACAAAGTCACACCTTCCATTAATGCTACTCCCTTTGGGGGGGCATTTTCTTTCAAACCACCACAGTCAGTGTCTTAGTTGGGGTTTCTATTGCTATAATGAAACATCATAACCCAAAAGTTAGTTGGGAGGAAAGAGTTTAAATAAAGCATGCACTTCTATAGCACGGTTTATCATCAAATGAAGTTAGGACAAGAGACAAAACTCAAACAAGGCAAGAACCTGAAGGTAGAAGCTGATGTAGAGGCCATGGAAGGGTGCTGCTTATTGGCTTGCTCCTCATGGCTTACTGATCCTGTTTAGTTATTGAACCCAGGATCACCATCCCAGGAATGGCACAAACAGCAATGAAGTAGACCTTTCCCCATTAATCAGTATATAAGATAATGTTTTACAGGTATGCCTTCAGCCTGATATTATAGAGACAGTTTCTTAATTAAGATTCCCTCCTCTTGGATGACTTTTTCTAACTTTAAGCTGACAAAAAAATTATCTAGCCAGTCAGGCTTGCTCCTTTCCCAACAAAATACTTTATGGGATACAATTCATACTACAAGAACAAGGTCTTGACTCCAAGCCCAGAAACTATATAAAGAATCCGGAAATAATGGTACACTTATAATCACAGAGCTATGGAAACAGAGACAGGCTAATTCCTAGGGCTCAATCACCAGCCAGCCTAACTAATTGGAATGATCTTCACAAATGAGAGACAATGGCTCATGAAAACTAGGAGGATGACTCCTGAGATACAACACTGAATGTTGACCTCTTCTCTTCATGAACACAAGCACACAGTGAATATGCACTAGATGTTTGTGCTTATGTACAGGCAGACACACACACACACACACACACACACACACACACACACACAGCTTAGATTCTTTCATAGATTTTATTTATTAATGTGTTTCAGGTGGTTGAGTCCATGCCTGGCATATACAAAGTGCTGGATTATGTGCCAATGCTTCAAGAACAAGGCACAATGCCTAATGACTGAATCTTGGCACTTCACTTTGTAGACGGATGCAGGATATCCAATTAAGGGCATAGCTAACTAAAACTAAAAAGGAGAACCTGAGCTTTTGAAACATACTCTTTCTCTTGCTCTGTGTGTGTTTGTGTGTGTGTGTGTGTCTGTGTGTGTGTATGTATATGAACATGTACACACATACATAAATATTTAATATATGTTGAATACATACACATATATAGTATATTCTAGAGATTTATATAGCTCCAGATTTTTTTTAACTTATATTTTAACATTGGAAATCATTTATTTAAATTTATTTAAATACTTATAGTAACAGCAATGAGCTAATTTAGTGTGAGTTCAAGAGATATATTGTCCAAGAGCTAAAAATATGAGAATAGTTTTCACCATGCTTATGGAAATTCAGCTTAGGAAACAAAATGAAAACCTAAATCAGCAATTGTTATAGAAAGAATTTTGCCAAACCATGAACTAAACAAGTAAGAATGAAAAGTACTGACTAACCCTCCCTCAGCATTTGTTTATTCCCAAGAAAAGTATTAGGAATTCCTCTCCTTGTGCATCACTGGCAGAGTCTACACAGAGTTGTGAGAGGATAAAACTATAAGCAAGTACTTGTTTTTAAGTTTGAATTTGACATAAATCTGTATCTATCACTATACTCTGTCCTGAGTAAGGTTTTGTTGTTTTGTGTTTCAAAATGTGGATCCAAAGAATCATAAAACAATTAAACCAGAATTAGTTTTCCTCATTATTATTCGTAAATAAAGGGACTGATCAAGAGTAAAAATCATTGTTTGCAGAGAAAAAGACATCAAGAATCAAACATGTTAGGAGGAAGAAAGATGATGGACCACAGAAATGTAGAGGGGAGGCCCATTAAAGTCCCTGTGCTTCTGTTACCTATGTGGTCATATGTAATACATAAGCATGTTTGAGATGATTGTTTACACCCTAATCATAATTCCTCATGAAATCTTCCTTCCAATATTGATGAAAACTTATGACACATTCATTTTGAGGGAAAAATGTACTCTTTTACTTTGAACTGGCATGAAATATTAAGAAAAGAAAAATGGATTTTTCAGTATTGTTTCCATATTACATGTTTAAATGGCATTTCATCTTTATTGATATAACAAGAGAAATTCATTTTTTTCTGAAAAATACATTTATTTCAGAAACCACATGGCTGGCTGAGATTAATAACACTCAACTAAGAAAGAGGTTGATATGTAATATGTGGCTCAACTTTTTAGTTTTTGGTTCTCTGGCTATCTTGTTGCTATAGGAACTGGGGAAATTGTGTCCCTCCATTTTCATATGTTACTAGTTTGGGGTTGCTTAAGTGTTCTTGTTCTTGAAACTTGAATAAAAATATCTTTCCAAATCAATTCCTGTACCAAATCAGAACAAAAGAGTATCTCACCTGTCAGTAGAGGAACACACACAATTGACTTAATCAAATTACATATCTCAATAAATTAAAGATGGTATTCACACTATGTAGCTGCTACTGATAATCCCACACTGAATGAAGGCATCCTATGACACAAAAACATCTACAACTGAGGTTCTGTGAGGTCTTTCCTATGTGCCTGTCTTGAGCCCTGGTTATTTCCAGGAGTCACTGAAATCTATAAAATGTTTTTAATTGTGCTTAGTGTAGAGTGAATGACAAATAACTAGATACATAAATTCCCTTTTGATTGTTCTAAAATTACTACAACATAAGGAAGCACAAATTTCAAATCTCATTAATATACACTTGAAAATAATGGGTTGCCAGCTAAGAACTGATACTTAAAATAAAATGAACACATCATTTCTGACCCTTTTAAGTTTTTTGTGAGTAACAGCCATGACTTGTTCTGTACAAAGGAAAACCCAGAATGTTTTTTATTAAAATCATTTTGGCTTCTTTATTGATATGGTGATGCTAAGCATATTGAAGGCACTGCCTGACAAACCTCCAGTGATTGGATGGCCTGGACTGACCCTTTACTGCCCATGGTGGAATTTGCCACACAACTCTTGCCTGTGTCTTTTATATGTTTAATGTTTGAATTCCTTGTTTTTAAGGTTTAATGTTTGAATTACTTGTTGTTAAGGTTTAGTGTTTGAATTCCTTGTTGTTAAGGGCCCTGCACTGAAGGCTAGGACTAGGATAATGTAACAATTTCTATAGAAGTTGATGTTAATAAGAATAAAACTTATGGTAGTTCCCTAGGACAATCAGCTATGCAAAAAAAAAAAAAATGAGTCTTCTACAGAGCCTTTTATTTGAGTAGTATTAGTAAGCATGACTCATAGGATCTGGAAAAATCATTAAAAAAGAAAAACTTAGGGAAATTTCAGAAGCTGCCAAACTATAACTGAATCATTCGATTTTCATGTTTTGTCTCAGAAACACAGAACTAGCATGGACAGGAAAAGCGTTTGATTATAAAACTAATGACAAGCCTTGGTACCCTCCTGAAGGCAAAGTAAGCAGTTTAGGAATATTATGTTCTACTATTTTCAGGGTTGTAATAAAGATGGGGACTATAATAAAAAAGAGTTTATGACAAAGACACAAAGAGAAACATTCTGGCTGAGTAAACTGCCTGGCTTCCTGAGAGACTTGTTGGATCAGGACTTTGCTGATATTGTAGAAAAAATAAAGGGCAGAGCACAGTACTTCAAAAGTGAAAAGAAAGTATGTTGGTCTCATGCCAGAGATGAAAGAAAATAGAAAAAGGAAAAAAAATTAAACAAGGAACTGAGGGATTAGGTTTCCATAGAAAGATCAGATATTCATTATAGTAGATTGATAGAAAATTACAGGAATAGTTTAATATAACAGGTAATAGGAAATAACTTCTGTTAACTTAGTCAAACTTTAATAGAGACATTTTGTCTAGTATTCTGTAACTGCAAGGCTTTACAACATTGATTTTAAGGAAAAAGTCATTGAGTTTAAAAAGAAATGATTTTAGGTCAAGATCATGATGGAGAAACTCATAGAGACAGCTGACCCAAGCTAGTTGGAGCTCACTGACTCTGGAATGACAGCTGGGAAATCTGCATGGGACTGAACTAGGTCCTCTGAATGTGTGTGACAGTTGTATGGCTTGGACAGATTGTGGGACCCCTAGAAGTGGGGCCAGAATTTATCCTTAGGACATTCATTGGCTTTTTGGAGCCTATTCCCTATGGAGGCATACCTTGCTCAAACTTGATGCAGAGGGGAGGGGCTTGGCCTTGCCTCAACTTGATATGACAGACTTTGTTGACTCACCATTGGAGAATTTACTGTCCCTGAGGAATGCAGATGGGAGGTGGGGTGGGGGAAGGTGGGAGGCAAATGGTAGGAGGGGAGGAAGAGGGAACTGTGGTTGGTATGTAAAAAAAGCTTTTAAATTAAAAAAGGAAAAAGTGATTTTATCATAATGTTTTATGACTAAAATATAGATTTTAGTTCTCATGAAATTTGCTGTTTGTTCATTTGCTTCTTTTACTTTGATATGCTTACATAATCAAAGGAGATTTTAGGAAAAGTATGTACCATTTGAAGGTCTTGTAATCAATGATTAAAATCTATGAGGAAATTTCACATATAAATAAAACCTGTAAGAGAGGCAGATTGTCAGAGTACGTCAAGCCATGCCAAGTTGTGCTTTCTCTCTATCTGTCATAAAACAAAACTGAAAGCTATCCTGTGTTTTTTTCTCCATCTCCACTCTTGCATCCTCCAGCTTCAGACCCTGCCCTCATCAGGAGCTCATCTCCAGCACTGATAATGGTCTATCTCTCACTTTCCATCAGATACCACCATCAGTCTTTTCCACATTTTCTTCATGGCGCTTTTCATGTCTTTATTCCTAAAAGTGTAAATTACAGGATTGAGCAACGGAGTTAGGATAGTATAAAATATTGCCACCATTTTATCAAAATAGAATGCAGATGGAGGCCGTGCATATATAAATATGCATGGAACAAAGAACAAAACCACAACTGCAATGTGGGATCCACAGGTGGAGAGAGCTTTCCATCTTCCTTCAGAACTATGGGCTCTCAGAGAGAACAAGATGACACCATAGGATACTAGCAAAATAGAGAAGATTATTATGCAGATAGACCCACTGTTGGCAACCACCAAAAGGCCAAAGATATGTGTGTCAGTGCAGGCAAGTTCTAGTAATGGGAACAAGTCACACATGAAATGATCAATGACATTGGGTCCACAGAAGGGTAACTGCAAAGTGAAGATAATTTGTATGATAGAATGCAAGAATCCCCCTGTCCATGCTATCCCCATCAGTGTCCCACAGAGCTTCCAGTTCATGATGGAAGAGTAGTGCAAGGGCTTGCAAATGGCTACATAACGGTCGTAGGCCATGGCTGTCAAGACAATCACTTCTACTGCTGCAAGAAAGTGTTCAGCAAAGAGCTGCGTCATGCATCCTTCAAAGGAGATGGTTTTCTTCTCATAGAGGGAGTCCACAACCATTTTTGGTGTGATGACAGAAGAGAAGCATGCATCCAGTAGTGACAAGAGTGCCAAGAAGAAGTACATGGGGCAGTCTATCAGTGCTGGGCTACAGACAATGGTCACCACAATTATCATGTTGCCACCAACAGTTGCAATGTAGACAAACAAAAATAGAATGAAAACTATTTTCTGGACTTTAGGGTTCTGTGAAAGTCCAAGGAATATAAACTCGGTTACAAAACTCTGGTTTTGCATAATTTCAAGGAGAATGAAGAAGTAAATCTGCAAATATTAGGAAAATGCCTCAATAAAGTGTATATTATCATCAAAAAGTTGGGGTAGTAGTAAATAATCTTTTCCTGGAATTGAGAATAGAAAAACCAAGTGAATTGCCCAACGCATGTATATACAATCAACACTAAGTAAATTCAACAGATAGATAGATGATAGATGATAGATAGGTAGATAGATAGATAGACAGACAGACAGATAGGTAGATAGATAGATAGATAGATAGATAGATAGATAGATAGATAGATAGATGATAGGCATATATATGTATATATTTGCATGTATATTAATAATAAGTAAGGAAAAGACCATGAATCTTAAGGGAAGATTACAGCAGGAGTCTGGAAGGGAAGGAGAAAAGTAAGGGTAGAAATAATATAGACAAGGTATACATGTATGAATTTGTTTTTAACAAAAGAAAAAAGTCATTTCCTGAACGCAGTATTCAGAGATCATGTAGAATTAAAGTGCTGGCTATTTTCATTCTGCAAAGCATTCACATGTAGTTTGTCCTTGAAATGCTGACATTTATGATTCTCTAGTGGATTCCTGAATTAGAGTATCAAAAAGTGTTGTGAGATATTTACATGTTATACCCATAGAGAAAAGACTATGTATTAATCATATCTGCTATCTACTTGGATATTCTGTCATGTCTGATCAGAAAAGTGGGTAAAATAGAGTGTAGAATGTAATTGGAAATCCTCATCACATTTTAAATTATCTTGAACATCCTGAAAACAATTAGAATCTCAAATAAACTAATTTTTTTCTTAAAATGCATAAAGACCTGCCAGAAATGTTTGTCACTAATTATAATGTGTATGTTCAAAGTGCAGAGATTTTTCGTCTAATTCATTATTTTAAAGTGTGCCCAGAATGTGATGTAATAATGCTTTTTGTCATGATAAATGAGATACCACAAGTTAAGAAACTGCTTAGAACTTAGCTAACAAGAAGTGGTAGGTGTATTACTACTATTTTTGTGGTGAAAATTTACTAGAATGTGTTAAATTCAAACTCACAAAAGATAATTATTCTGGTATTTTAGTATAGACTTTCTAGTTCTAAAGTGAAAAATCTCTCCTTGGGATAAACAGAGAAGAAAGGGAATTTATATTTTCAGACAGGAGTTGCAGAATAGTGGTGGTCTTTACACACTCTGCTTCCAGGTATAAAAACTAAAATAACTTATTCCTTTGCTTATGTATGATTGACACATCTTTATCAAGCTAACAGAGAAAATGATGAAGAAAAGTCAGTGTTTCAGTCATCCACATATAGAAATTGGCAACAGACACATAAGTAAGGAGGAGAAATTGTAAGTTGAAGAGTCTTGAAAATTTATAATTGCCAAATATTTAGTCAGTGTTGGCCTTGTTTATGCAAACAAAGTTTTTCAAGATATATGATTTGAAATTTAGAAGACTTCCTATAGCAGAGATGTTTATAAATAGCTTACCTCCTCGACTGCAAGGTTTAAGAAAAACATAAAATGTGAATATGTGAAAACAGGACTCACATTAAATGTCCTTACCAATTCTAGTTATAAATCATCTCTAAAGTCAGTTGCCTTATTCTCAGATAGCTTTCCCATGAGATCACCAGATAAATATTCCAGCTCTTAAATTCATTTTCCACAGGCATAAACTGGTGCAACTGTATCTGAGTCCTCTCTTGTATAGACAACTGAAATACATTAGTAAAACACATTTTTATGCCCACACATTTTCATATACACATATACATACATACATATATATGTACATACATATGTTTATATATGCATTTGTTAAAATGTCTGAATAGAGTAATACATATTTATTACTAAATATATATATACATATATACATACACAGAGAGAGAAACAGAGATAGAGAGGAAGAAAGATAAGCTGATTTCAAGAGATGGCAGAGTCAGTGGACACATTATTGCATGTTTATAGAACTACAGTACTCAACAATGTACTTTTGCCTTAAAGCAACAATTCCCATGTGTTCTCAACCCCAATCTTCACCAGTGTCTGTAACACAAGCTCCATCTCCACCCATGAGTTATACCTGAAGGAAGAATAGTATAAAACAAACTCTACAGGGTCATTAGATCAGATAACATTCATTTATAATAATGTGAAAACATCAATATATAAATTAGCAGTGGCCAGTATAGCTTCAGGCTAAAGATCAGAAAAAAACCTTATAGCAAGTAAAAAGATCACAAGGCATTATTCATGTTAATGCCACAATAAAACTCATTATTATTTACAATGAACACATATGAACACATACCCAGATACACAAACAAAAAAACAAAACTAAACAACAACAACAACAAAACAACTTTGAGACTCTGGCAAACATGCTCAGAGTCTAAACTCTATCTAACTCCTCTGTTTGTTATGTATCACATTACTTCAAGGCTTTGAAATTTGACAAGCCACAGATTTCAGATATGCAAATGAACGTAGTCGTTACAGCCATCACTAGTTTTCATGTGATTTAATTTAATATAAATATTCATTAGTTGTAGCCTACAGACATAGATTCTCAGTAAAGTGCTTACAGCACAAGCGTGAAGACCTCAGAATCCAGATATACTCGAGGCATGGTGGCCCACACCTTTATTCCCCATGCTTGACAGGCTGATCCTTGCAGCTTGCTTACCAGCCAGTTGAGCTATAGGTAAGCTCCAGGTTAAGTGAGAAATCCTGTTTCAAACACATATTAAAGTGAGGGTCAATTACAACAAACACCTGACATCAACCAATGCCTCTACATAAAGGCATACTTGAACACATATGAGGACATTCACACAAGAACACATAACTCAAATGCACACACACACAGACACAGACACAGACACACACACACACACACACACACACACACACGCAAACAGCACACATGAGAAAGAGAGAGAAGACAATAGTCAGGGAATAGTTGAGGAAACAAGGGGGATCAGCAGGAGTTAGAGGGAAGTAGGAGAGGGTGAAGTAAATATTATCATGTATAATACATTGTGTATAAGTACTTATATGTATATATATATATATAAATTAGTATCACATAAATTGCTGTAAACAATGTTAAATTGAACAATTAATTAAGTGGGAAGTATGAGCAAAAGACATAATAGTGGAAACCCAGTTAAACACAAAATATTATATTTAGTTGGGAGAAATATATTTTTATCTCATAATCATGACAAACACATCATAGTGATATATGATGACACTATCAAATGAAGTGAAGTGGACATCTGTTGGAATGTTATCATAATCATATTCCTCAAAATTAATAAAAATAAAACACTGAAGAGAAAAATGTCCTCATTTCCTATTATCAAAAAGATAGCAATAATTAATGAAATTGAAAGGAAGCATAGAGGGGTGTGTATGCAGGAGGCTTATGAGTGATGAAAGATGGGGTGAAATGATACAATTATATTATAATATACCAAAATATATTTTTAAAGATAGCAAAATAATGATGTGGCCTAACATCCAGGGATTATTTAACAAATTATTCCCCCACAAACTCATTGGTTCTCAAGAGGTTATGGACATAATTCTTCATAATAACATTCCAAAAGGTGTAAATCCAAAGGAAGATGTGAATGCCTGCACACGCAAATTGATATAAAACTTTAATCAATCCTAAAATGTCCTCATAAAAATCACATTTCAAGTATTATACTAACTATAAAATATGTGTTCATCAAAATAATCCTTTTAGAAAATGTATTGTTAAATAATTTCAAGATCATAAAAACCTTTGCATCTTTTATATTAGTAACCCAAGTTCTAAAATTTTATTCTACAGTTAAAATGAGATGGGGAAATTCCATATCATAATATGAGGCTGTGTCACAAATATATTGAAAAATGAAAATATCTGAAGCATTCAATAACAGTGATATCTAATTAAATAAGAATTTCATTAAATTACATATCACTCATATAAGTAAAATATCCATAGTATGAAGATGGAATAATTAAACACTAATAGTACATGTGACGAGGTAGAAGAAAACTAATACAGATATTTTACACTTAATTTATAACCTAGAAGGGAGTATATAATAACAGTGCAAACTATTTATTTTCAACATTTGTCATCTTACTGGTGACATATTTTGAGTATAAAACTCAGTTTTAAAATCCATAAAAATCAACTTTCCTTCTTTTAAAAATTTGTATGGGCAGGGGATCAGGGAGGATCTGGGACGAATTGGGAGAAATAGTATGATCAAAGTATATTGGATGAAAAACTGTTGAATAAAAACTGTAAATGAACAATCTATTTTTTTAAGTTCAGGAAAAGTATGTGAGGTTTGCAGATCATTGATTAGCAGACATGAAAGTCCGCCTAATACCACAAAACTTATTTCATTAACATGGTAAAACTGTTACAAACTTTATGTAAACAGCCATACCCATGGACCCAAACCCTAACTATGATGTGTTCTTTGATAAAGATTTCAAATACACATTCTCATATATGGTGCAACTTATTCTGTCTGTGTCTCCAAAAATATTCCATGATTTTTGTTTGCTTAAGAACCTCAATATTATGTAAAATAAATAAAAAAAATTAATTAAAAAACCCCACAATCTTGAATGTACTACAGCAGTACCTGGCCATGTTCAGGGACCCTTCACAAAAGGAAATGTGGCCACTGAGCTCTCTCCTGGAGCGGTGACCTCTGGAATTATGCTTTCCTGTGCTCCACTATTTACATTAGGCACTGTTTCCTTCCCATTAATTTTAACAAAAAATCTATTTGTAGCAACATTTGTTATTCTCCAAATAACAGATTTTTTTAATGTAGAATTGTATGCAACATTCAAGTTTATCAGAAGGATGAGTAGCACTTTCTCAGATTAACACTATTTGTTTAAACTATATATAGTAAAATATCGATTTTACTAAGAGAAAGAATAACTGAATATCTTGTTTGAAGTGGCTTTTATGTTAAATTCCTTAAACCTACCCTATTTTGATCTAAGATTATCACTGAAAATAAATATTTCCTACGAACGCAGGTAGCAGACATTTTTCTGTGACTAACTGTGCTCCCTTCAGTTACTGTCAGTCTCTCTTCTCGCTGTTGCAGTTTAGATGCCCCTAAATGTCGCAGCCTTAGTGCTTTACTATTTATGAAATGTAGGGGAAGGTACCGTTTGCTGTCTCCTTTATCTCCTTCCTAACAGGTACCTGAACTTCCTGTTCTTCTGCTCTTAATGACTTATATTTCTTTTAGAAGGAGAGCATGTGATGCCTAAAGCACTGACCTAGTTCAGAATATCAACCATTTCACATTTTCCTGAGCAGTCCCGGGATACGGACCTGATAATAACTACAGAACCAACACTAGGGAAAAATTAAGTAAATGTAGTTAATGCAATAGTTTGAGTCACTCTGATATTTAATGTTCTTCCCTGTGCTGTATGTTAATATGTAGTTGTAGAAAGAATACACTTTATCTTCTCTCACAATGACTATATAGGGTGGAGCATCACTTCAATCTCTGATACTGTGTCAGTATACTTTATATATTCTCAAACCATACTCCATACATTAAAAAGAAGCAAAATAATGAGAATATTCGTATACTAGACCAACATGACTGTGATTGCTAAAATCAGAGTCCTATTTAGAGATAGAGCAGCAAACGTCCATTTAATCAAATTTTAGTTTTTCTGGTTGCAAGCTAAAAGTTTAATTTTCTGACAGATACAGAGGTTTTGGGACATGTGTTCAGAAGTAAGAAAGGAAAGAAGGAAATATATAAGAAAGGAAAGAAGGAATGGAGGACGGAGGAAGGAAAGGGAGGAAAGGAAGGAGGAAGACCAGAATGAAGGAAGGAATGGGAAAGAATTAATGATGGAGTTTTTATTCTAATAGCTGTTAGATATTTGACATTTACAAAATGCTGTTCTCTGGGCTCCACATGTTTATTTTAGTCTTGTACATGTCCTTTGTGCTTTGCCATGCAATCCATACTAAAGATGAAGAGTCTAAACACTAGTTTCTATAACTCTCTCAAGAACAGTTACAAAGACAAAGGCCCATGACTACATTAAACACAGCAGCCTGCCCACACATCCAAACGTTAAATCATTTTTTCATAGCTTAAAAGCATCTCCAAAAATGCAAAAAAAAAAAAAGTATCTTACATTCCAACTCTGTGAAAATCTGAGGATAGTCTTCTCTTCTCTGTGAAGTCCTTTTGGTGATGACCAGAACACAATATTTGAATCCTCCCCTTCCTTTTCACCTCTAGGAGAGAGAAGAAGGGCAGCTGTGGGATGCAGGTGGGGATGCTACTGTCCTATTCTAGTGCTGTCTCCAGCATCATCTTAGATAAGAGAAAACGAAGGAGCTAAACTTTCCTCCTAGATGCCAGCTGGAGTTTAAGGAAGTTTCCCTCAGAGGTCATGAACCTGTGAGATTCATCCTTAGGTCCCCAGGGTTCAGAAGAGCTGGCAGCACTGGTTTCCAGACACAGTTTAGTCTGCCTTTTTTTTTTTTTTTTGGATGTAATTAATTTTGGTGTTGACACATAAACAGTATAAGGTGGCGTTTTGGTAGACAAATTTATAGAACTTGAGTTTCAATGTTTTTATGCTTTTCTACATTCACTTCTTTTTTAATTTTAATTTTTATTTTACAATACAATTCAATTCTACATATCAGCCACGGATTCTCTTGTTCTCTCCCCTCTGGCCCCGCTCACCTTCCCCCCAGCCCACCCCCCATTCCCACCTCCTCCAGGGCAAAGCCTCCCCCTAGGACTGAGATCAACCTGGTAGACTCAGTCCAGGTAGGTCCAGTCCCCTCCTCCCAGGCCGAGCCAAGCGATCCTGCATAGGCCCCAGGTTTCAAACAGCCAACTCATGTAATAAGCACAGGACCCGGTCCTACTGCCTGGATGCCTCCCAAACAGATCAAGCCAATCAACTGTCTCACCCATTCAGAGGGCCTGATCCAGTTGGTGACCCCTCAGCCATTGGTTCATAGTTCATGTGTTTCCATTCGTTTGGCTATTTGTCCCTGTGCTTTATCCAACCTTGGTCTCAACAATTCTCGCTCATATAAACCCTCCTCATTCTCACTAATTGGACTCCCAGAGTTCCACCCGGGGTAGTCATGGATCTCTGCATCCAGATCCCTCAGTAGTTGAATGAGGTTTCTAGCACAACAATTAGGGTGTTTGGCCATCCCATCACCAGAGTAGGTCAGTTCGGGCTGTCTCTCGACCATTGCCAGCAGTCTGTTGTGGGGGTATCTTTGTGGATTTCTGTGGGCCTCTCTAGCACTTTGCTTCTTCCTATTCTCATGTGGTCTTCATTTACCATGGTCTCCTATTCCTTGTTCTCCCTCTCTGTTGTTGATCCATCTGGGATCTCCCACTCTCCCAAGTTCTCTTTCCCTCGACCCTCGCCCTTCACTACTCCCACTCATGTCCAGGCTGTTCATGTAGATCTCATTCCATTTCTCTGTCATTGGGTGATCTCCATGTCTTTCTTCGGGTCCTGTTTTCCAGGTAACCTCCCTGGTAAAGTGAGTAGCAGTCCAGTCATCCTTGTTCCACATCTAGTATCCTCCTATGAGTGAGTACATACCATGTTTGTCTTTCTGAGTCTGGGTTACCTCACTGAGGATGATTTTTTCTAGATCCATCCATTTGTCTGCAAACCTCATGATGTCATTGCTTTTCTCTGCTGAGTAGTATTCCATTGTGTATATGTACCACATTTTGTTTATCCATTCTTCAGGTGAAGGGCATCTAGGTTGTTTCCATGTTCTGGCATCAAATTAAATGGAGAGAATCTCAAAGCAATTCCACTAAAATCAGGAACGAGGCAAAGCTGTCTGCTCTCCCCATACTTATTCAATATAGTACTTGAAGTTCTAGCCAGAGCAATAAGACAACATAAGGAGATTAAGGGGATACAAATTGGAAAGGAAGAAGTCAAGCTTTCCCTATTTGCAGATGACATGATAGTATACTTGAGCGACCCCAAAGATTCCACCAAGGAACTGATACAGCTTATAAACACCTTCAGCAACATAGCAGGATACAAGATCAACTCAAAAAAATCAGTAGCCCTCCTATATACAATGGACAAAGAAACAGAGAAGGAAATCAGAGATACATCACCCTTTACTATAGCCACAAATGACATAAAATACCTTAGTCTGCCTTTTAACTGTTTAAGTGTTTATAATTATTTTGTATGCCACAGCCAAACTAGAGCTTAGTTTTTATTTTGTTTTAAATATTTTCTTGAGTTTGTATTTGATAATTCTTTAAAATCTCATAAAGGTCAAGAATATAACACTTTTCATAGGGATAGAATAGATTGTCTCTGAAAAATCATATACATTCATACACATACAATAGACAGATAGATAGATGATAGATGATATTTTTGGGTGGGGAGAGGAAAGGTTTATTCAGTTCACACTTCCACATGTTAATCCATCATTGAAGGAATCCAAGACAGGAACTCAAACAAGGCAGGAACCTGGAGGCAGGAGCTGATGCAGAGGTCACAGAGGGATGCTGCTTACATGGTTTGCTCAGTCTTTTTTCTTTTTTTTTCTCCTTTTTTAAATTTATTTTTCTATTATCAGCACAAATTTTTATCCTAATAGTGAAATGTTTCATTGAGGCTTACCCAGTAATTGAGTAAAACCAAAACTTACTATAAGCCACAGTCATCCTAGGGTCCCCCAGCTATACAACCTCCCTGGTTCTGTCGGTTGCAGTCTGATTGTTCTTTGCTTTATATCTAGTATCCACTTTCGAGTGAGTACATACCATGTTTGTCCTTCTGGGTTTGGGTTACCTCACTCAGGATGATATTTTCTAGTTCCATCCATTTGCCTGCAAACATCATGATGTCACTGTTTTTTTCTGCTGAGTAGTACTCCATTGTGTATATGTACCACATTTTCTTAATCCATTCTTCAGTTGACAGGCATCTAGGTTGTTTCCACGTTCTGGCTATTACAAATAGTGCTCCTATGAACATATTTGAGCATGTATTTTTGTGGTATGATTGAGCATTCCTTGGGTATATGCCCAAGAGTGGTATGGCTGAATCTTGAGGTAGATCAATTCCCAATTTTCTGAGAAACTGCCATACTGATTTCCACAGTGGTTGTACAAGGTTGAATTCCCACCAACAGTGGAGGACTGTTCCCTTGCTCCGCATCCTCTCCAACATAGACTGTCATTAGTGTTTTTGATCATAGTCATTCTGACAGGTGTAAGGTGGTATCTCAGAATCATTTTGATTTGCATTTCTCTGATGATTATGGATGTTGAGCATTTCTTAAAATGTCTTTCAACCATTTGTAATTCTTCTTTTGAGAAGTCTCTGTTTAGCTCTGTAGCCCATTTTTTAATTATATTGTTCAGTATTTCGATATCTAGTTTCTTGAGTTCTTTATATACTTTGGAGGTCAGTCCTCTATCAGGTGTGGGGTTGGTGAAGGTCTTTTCTCATTCTGTAGGCTGTCTTTTTGTCTTATTGACCATGTATTTTGCCCTACAAAAGCTTCTCAGTTTCAAGAGGTCCCATTTATTAATTGTTGTGGTCAGTGTCTGTGCTGCTGTTGTTATATTTAGGAAGTGATCTCCTGTGTCAATGCGTTCAAGAGTACTTCCTACTTTCTCTTCTATTAAGTTTAGTGTAACTGGATTTTTGTTGTGGTCTTTGATCCACTTGGACTTGAGATGATAGATGATAGATAGATAGATAGATAGATAGATAGATAGATAGATAGATAGATGATAGGCAGATGAAAGTTAGATAATTAATAGATGATAGATAGGTAATATAATTTCAAAGCTACACAAAAAGAAATGGATAGTTGAGGAAAATGTTGGGAGTAGCCCCCCACAACATTGAGAAAGATGCCAGATCAAACTTTTTGTGTCTTTATGCAGTTTTATGCATTGCACCTTACATAGTTTTATATCTATTTAATTATCACTGAAATAATTGTAGATTTTTAAGTGATTCATGGGAAAATTCATAAATAATAGTACCTAGAAGGAACTTTACATTATATTCTTTAAAAGGAAATTTTGGTTGTATGTCTTGACATAGAAGAATCACCTGATTTGGTCACACTATGAGTAGAACTTATGTTTGTCAGACTATCTCTTCCCAATCAGGTGCTAAAACTTTCTGCATCCCTGAATCTCAGTTCAAACTACCTTTATTATCTTATATTTTATTTTTTTGCCCCACTTTATTTAATCTTCTTTTAACTGTGTCTATTGAAAAAACAACAGAGTGAAATATTATATAAACAATATTGTAAAATGAGTTAAAGCCTATAAGAATTATTTTAAGTGAGTATAAAATTTGGGGTGATATTTTAATTTCAAATAATTTTTTTAAAGAGATACAGGATGTCACAGAAAAAGAAATATGAGAAATATGGGGCATGAAATTATGGATGAAAATTAGTTTTTTCCAATGTATCTAGTATTGCTTCCTTGGGGGGCCAGCATCCACCATCAGTAGGACTGGAAGGGAATCCACAGAATCAGTGCGTACTATGACTTTTTGATCTGAGGGGATTAAGGAAAAATACACTCACACACTCTCTTGATGATTTTTTTCAGACCTTTATTCTTTTTTTGAATTATCTTTATTTTTTATTTCCTTGTTGATTTCCTTCTCTCATTCTTGATGTTTTCCTTCTAACTCTATCTTTATTGCTGATGGTTTCCTTAGTCTATCTTTGTTCTTCCTTATTGTTCCATTCTTGATGTTTTCCTTCTCCTCCCTCTAACTCTCTTATTCTCGATGATTTCCTTCTAACTTATTTTAACTCTATCTTTATACTTTCCTTTGAAGCTTATATATGCCAGCAAAATCTTTCAGACAATATAAAAATTACAATGTGGTTACATTCTGCTTTTCAAGTGAATGATTACAATGAACACAAGTTTAAGAAAACATGTTTTCCATATTCCTTACATGATGAAATATTTTACATAGTACAGTTGAAAAACAAATTATCTCAAGAATCCACATACACTCATATCCAAGCAACTTGTTATAGATTAAGAGAGTTTAATCAAGAAAGACATTCTTTTCTTTGCAGGCTGCATTTTGCAGTTACAAAGAAAGGACCATCACTTTATTATTTATCTTGAAAGGTAATCTTATAAGGAATTCTTAAAGGAATCATAAATTTAAACTTTTATATATCAAAAAGAATCAGTCAGCTCTACTTTAAATCTCTAGGGTACATACTCATTCATCAATAGTATTTTTTTTAATATCAGAAGATTAAGGGCAAATATGGGTACAAGGAATTAATCATCATATTTGATCACCAACCAATCTTAGCAAGGAAAGTACATCAACTAGTAATAATTGGACTGCTTTGTATTTGTTCCCTGACCTTAATGAGTTCCTCATCCAACTATGTGCCTTTCTAAAACTTTAGACCATCTTCATTGGTTTTTCACCTCAAAGCTCTTTGGAAAAACATCTTAGTCTAACTTTAAGTTATTTTCAAAGTTTTGTTTTAGTTATGATGCACTCAGAAACCTGTGAACACTTCCCCCAACATTATGATTAGAAGAATTTAAACTAGTTATGCTACTGGGACTCAATTGTTTGTCTTAATCATTAACCTAAGCCATAGTCTACACAACTCCTCAACAGAAACTCATGTGTTCTAGCTGTATGACATCTTCTTGTTTTATTTTTTATTATCAAAGCTCTATTTAAACTAACATTATTATTATTATCAATTAGGCAATACAGCTTAAGAAGAAACCACCTTCATAATAATCTAAACATAAAAATGCACAGTAAAACGGGATGCTTCCATGACATAAATATGCTACATTACAGGCAGTGGAGGTCTCCCCATACACATTCACACTCTACCAGATACCAGAGAAAGATGGCAGCAGCAAACATGAGAAGCCACAGCAGAAGCAAAAGACATTCTGGAGTCTGTGGTCTCGGGGGCCTTGTCTATCTGAGATTTGACCATCATGGATTTTCCTCCTGGTGGGACATCTTGAAGTCAGCTTCCATATGCTGATCCTCAAACATGGCTACCAGTAATCCAGAATCTGGTGAGGTAGCTCACCAGGTGAAGGCATTTGTCACCAAGCTTGATGATCTGGGATGCACATGGTTGAAGCAAAAAACTAATTCCCCACAAGTTGTCCTCTGAACTCCATGGCACCCTGCAACACACACACACACACATGCAAACACACAATATTTTCATATATTTTAAATTAAAATATAACTTTAAAATGTAATTGATTATATCCAAATGAATATATTCTGCATTGATTTGAAATCCTATTATTATTTATTAAAATTTATAATTAATAAAGTTTCCCAGAGACAGGAGGTTACACTTCTTCTCAACTTCTAGTGAAAATACTGTAAAACTGACTGAAAGATATTGAAGAAAAGCACAAGAGAAAGATCATGTTATTCAGAGCATAATTTAAAAGCACACACATTACACATTTCCTTAGAAAGACATTGAAAAGAAGATGATCTGGTATGGTAAGTCAGGAAAGCTTTCTGCAAAGACAGATTGAAACTGGGTTCTATTTTCACACTGGATATGTGGATACTAGAGTAGAGGCAAGGTCATCATCAGCCTTTTTACTATGAACAATCTGAGAGTGGGACATTCCTAGTTTACAGTAACAGCAATTATTAGGCTTGGCTGCAGAATAGTTGAACAAGCTCCAAGAGAGTGATCAGGAGCCAGAACGTGGCACAGGGTTAGAGAGCTTTGAGCATTCTGGTGTGTTTCTCAGCCATTGCACTTGGGAACTATAGTCGTCGTTGTTTTATATCGTTGAATCATCACATTTATACATCAAATTTTCTTTTGATTTTATCAATAGGAAACAGAAATTAGCACTGAAAAACTAATAGAAAGGAATAACTGATTTTGGGATCCATTTATCTCATGTAGAGACACAAAACAGGATCACAATAAAGGTCTGTGAGGATATATTAAAGGATTCTAGGACAAGCTTTTGATAATGACAACTATGAACCCTCAGCTGATTTTATTTTTGTCTTCACAGGCTGATAATTTTCACAAGGGGATCACATAGGTATCTCATTTAAAGTAAGAAGATATTTTTTCTGTCACTCAAAGGAGTGAGACACTTCATTCAGAATTGTTAAACACTAAACACTGTGATAGACATGTTTCCTAAACTTGTAATAAAAAATTATGCTCCAAAGCTGAGAAATGGCATTTACTTTTTATATAACCCACACTTGACATAAGCCCTTCCCAATCTTCTATAAGAGACAGATGATGTACAGATAAAGTGTCGCATGCCTACATCCAAACACTCAGGAAGCCAAGGGAGGATGGTGGAGTAATTTAGGGCAGCCAGTGAGACCCTGCCTTAAACAAAACAAATTGGCATGTCTGAATTTCTATTTGGGGTGTCTTACAGAGCAAGTGTTATTATATGTAAGCCACAGTGAGTCCTTTGTACACTTCATGCTGAGTCTCTACGTACAAGGACAGAAAAACAGTTGCCTTCAAAAAGCCTCTGTCATCCTCAAAAAGCTAAGTTCATTGTAACAATAATTCTAAAGTTCATTTGTATGCAATTCAGTCTAAAAAAGGAAAAGATGGCTAAATTCTGCTCACTTAACTCTGAGTGTTATTGTTCTTAGATGATGAATTAACCTTAATGAAAAGTTCTATTTTTATAACCAGAAACGTTGTACTGTAAAAAAGAACAAATGTCTACATTCCAAGTTCTGTGTTCATGGCCTTCAGCTAGGAGAACACCTAGTTAACAAGATCCACTCATGCACATGGATCTGCCTAACTAGAAGATTCAATCTGACAGTATATTTGCACAATGAAACACATACCATCTAATTTCCATCAAATCTTTGCTTGGCTTTGCTCATCTCAAGTCACGTGTGATTAATTTTCATGTCTTTAGGTCCCAACATTTTTGTTGCTGAAGATCTGTTTTACTTATAATTTTCTTCTCATAATGGGCATCAGTATTTCTATATCATATGCTTTTTTATTCATTCTATGTTTTTATGTTTACTGAAGATATTTGTTGCTAACATCCCTACTTTAAAAAAATTATACATAGTAATAAGTCTCATCTGGGGATTCGAATGCATATTTTGTTGCTCATTGTCTCCAACTCTAGTCTACAAAGTCTAGCACCCCATCTTGCTGTTCTCTCCCACTCACAAGCTGCCTTCCTCTTCCACAACACAAGCATGTTCCTGTGTTTCCCCCCTATAACCCTCCATTCTCCATCCATCTATATGCCTGCCAGCCATGAATAACAATTCCTCATCTCTCACGTCCTCATCAGCTTTTGTTTTCATTTGTCTCCTTGACAGCCACTCTGACTGCTCATCTATATGAACTGCAGTTTTCACAATATCTATGAAACAGATTTAGGAAATCCCTCCCAACCACTGAATAGATAATGAAAATGATTTGTAAAAAAGAGCCAGTGATATGACTCAGCTGGTACATATGCTTTCCATAGTATCTGACACCCTGAGTTCAATCTCCAGAACCCCCAGAGCCAACATGGTAAAAAAAAAAAAAAAGAGAACTGACTTGTGTAAGTTGTCAAGTTTTCCTCTGACCTCCACACCTACATTGTGGAATGCTCATATATCCTTTCCCTCAACAGATAGATAGATAGATAGATAGATAGATAGATAGATAGATAGATAGATAGATAGATGATAGATAGATGTTAAAAAGAGAAAATAATCTGCAAAAAACTGAAATTGCACCTTTGAAGGGCAATTGATGGAACTAGAAATCATTTTAAGTAAATCATGCTAGTCCCAGAAAAAGAAATACCACATTTTCTTTGGTATGCAGATTCTAGATTTTAAAAAATATGTCTATGTAGGTGTGTGTATATGGGAGGTGTGAGCCATGGAATTAAAAGTGGGACTAGTATCACCACGGTAGGATTTAGGAACTAGGAGTGGGATTAACACTTTCATTTTTCATTCTTTGAAAAAAACACACACACTAATTTCCATAGTGGCTGCACCTGCCTATGTGTCTGCCATCCATGAATAGCAATTTCTCATTTCTCACGTCCTCATCAGATTTTGTTTTTATTTATGTTCTTGACAGTTACCTTTCCTAGAATTTGACAATTAACCCAAAATTTTTCTTCTCAGAATAAAGATACCTTCACCCATATCCAGCAGGAAGCAATTTTAAGAATACGATGCCCACATTCCCAAAGAGGTAGTGTGGGGCAGGTGGATTTTTGGTGTTTTAACGGGTTTTGGGTCTGGGATAATTTTCATTGTTTAGGAGGGTTGGTTACAAGTTGTTAAAGGTTAGGAAAAGGAATAAGGAAAGGAGATTAGATTTAAGGTTCTTGTTCAAAAAACAAAAAGGATATATGGAAATGTCAGAATAGAAGTTAGATTATTGAATCTACTCAGAAAAAGAAAGAGAAGATATAGATATGATATAGATAAGAAGATAGATTGTTGAATTTACTTTTAAAAGACAATTTCTAGTTTTAAATACTTTACATGGATTGGATTTTTATATATTGTATACAAATTATATATATTGTGATTGATATTGTTAGAAAACGCTATATGTATATTTCTAATCTTGTTCAAGATATTGTACTTATACCATTGATTTAACAATGCAATGCAATTTGCTAATCCTTGAATGGTATTAGGATATAAAGAAATGAAAGTTAGTATTTAGACATTACAATCGAACTTGTAGTCATATTAGGTATGTTTTCAAGATCAAGCAGATATATTTTAGGTAGACAGGTCATTTCCAAACCCTTCAGAGATCTACAGAATATGACATTTAAAATATTTTAATAACTTAGAATTTTTTTTATGACTATGAGATATGTCGGCTCCTGGCAGTACCAATCTACTTCAGAAAAGATATGGGCATTTAAGAAACTGCATATGGAGTTAACTTTCATTGTGGCAAAAGTTAGCCACTGGACAACAAAGTATCCTCAAATCAACTGCTGACAAACAGGACAAAATCTACAGACAGGACACGAAACAAAGGACTACTGTTCCTTGCCAAGACAAGTGTGATTGTGGCTTTAGCAAAAGGCATCTTCTGAGGCCAGGACAATATGGCACCATCCCTGAAGTGGCCTTTGCAATCCGGAAAAGACACAGTACCCTTTTCTTTGAAGGCAGCTGAACTGGCAGCAAACTGATGGCTTCTTATGTGCAGTTGAACAGCAACTGAAACAGTTATTCTTGAAAGAGTAACTAAGCTGATGGAGTCTAACCTCTCAATGGTAGACTGGCATTTAATAAAAGAGTTGAAGCCACCCACAACCTGAGAAGAATGGGATGTAGCGAAAAATGGGATGCTGAGATGAAGCCATACACAAGCCAAGAAGAATGGACAGCTGCATTAGAAAAAAAAAATCAGCAATTTCCAGAATTTAAATTCCTCAATCATGACAAGACACTAGTGGAATACAGGTGTTTCTGGTACATGGACTACTCTCACCAAATATGAGGTCAAACTGTAAATCTTATCTACATCCTACTTCATAAATAAGTCCATCGGATATGCTAACCCTATAGGCTGAAGATGATGCCTCATGCTTCAGAGAAACCTCAGGTGACTGACTGTCCAGGCAGCTGGCCGTTTCTGCAAACTCACAACTTTTTTGGAAGCCATTTGAATGCACTTCCTATTTTTTATTTTTTTAGGTAATATTATTTCCCTCTTGGGTCTCTGAGGGTGTTGAAGACTAGATAGTTATAGTTAGTTAAAGTTTAGATAGTTATACTTTTCCTTGTTAAGAATTTTAAAAAAGAAAGTCACTAAAGAGGTGTAAGTGTATAAATTTGAAAGACATAAAATAGTTCTGTTAGTAATATAAGTTAGGATAGAAAGTGAATCAGGTACATTTTGTACTTATCAAAATAGGATAGATAATGGAATTATTTTCTCTGAGTTTGTCAAATGCAAATGGACTAGACATTGTTTATGTATTTGTTGCTTGTAATTACTGTATATAGTTATTGTACTTATTGTATATAGTTTTTCTTATATTAGTTATAACTTTTTTCCTTTTTCTTTTTATTAGAATAGAAGGAGCAATATGGTGATATTTTATTTGTGCTGAAATGTGATTTTATTTGTATGTTGCTGTGGGATGGTCTGTATGTCAAATTACTCTGGTCAATAAATAAAACACTGATTGGCTAGTGGCTAGGCATGAAGTATAGGCGGGACTAACAGAGAGGAGAAAAGAAAGAACAGGAAGGTGGAAGGAGTCACTGCCAGCTGCCACCATGACAAACAGCATGTGAAGATGCCAGTAAGCCACAAGCCACGTGGCAAAGTATAGATTTATGGAAATGGATTACTTTAAGATATAAGAACAGTTAGCAAGAAGCCTGCCACGGCCATATGTAGTTAGAGTTTTCCTGCCTGGCCCACAGTCAGGACAAATCTCTCTCACCTGCCAGTCCCCCAGCCACTCAGACCCGACCAAGTAAACACAGAGACTTATATTGCTTACAAACTGTATGGCCGTGGCAGGCTTCTTGCTAACTGTTCTTACAGCTTAAATTAATCCATTTCCATTAATCTATGCCTTGCCACATGGCTCGTGGCTTACCGGCATCTTCACATGCTGGTTGTCATGGTGGCGGCTGGCAGTGTCTCTCTCTCAGCCTTCCACTTCCCAGCTTTATTCTCCTCCTCGTCCCACCTACACTTCCTGCCTAGCCAATGGCCAATCAGTGTTTATTGACTAATTAGCAACACATTTGCCATACAGAACATCCCACAGCACTTTCCCCCTTTTTTTTTTTTCAAAAAGGAAGGTTTTAACCTTAACAAAGTAAAATTACATATAATTTGGGAATTTGGGCGTAGCTTCTCTTACTACTTCCTGCTGGAGGGGGCGCTGTATCTTATGGGGAAACAAAGAAAATTTTAGAATTATGGAATAGTCCATGAGGCTGTATTATCTGAGCCAGATGCCTTCAAACCATTCTGGATGTTGGATCATCTGGGCCATAGTGTCATCGGAGACCTTTCAGGGGGTCTTGGCTGGTCAAACCTGATGTATCTTAATCTGGAACAAATCCATAGCCTCTGGCTTTCTGTGGAAACAAAAGAAACTCTTTTCCAAAGCAACATATCCTTATATCCAAATTTTGAAGTCAAGGTATCTTTAAAGTATACATATTGGTTTAACTCAACAGCTTTTACAATCACATGTTTTTCTGCAGTTAAAAATCCCAAAGACAACACAATCCAGATTCTCTGTGTAATATCCATTTTTACGTGGCTTATTTTTTATACTACCTTTACTGTCTCTTTAAAGACTTTATTTTTAAAAACTATTTATTTCTTTATATAACTGTATATATTCCTTTTTCTCTCTCTTTCAAGCCTACATACATTTTTACACACATTGTAAACTATTACATCTGAATCTGTCTTATTGTGAATCTATTGCCTTAAACTGCAGCAGCTGTGGCTGCTGGCTCTGCCCACCTCAGCTTCCCAACATGGCTACGTTTACCACCAGCTCTGGGAGCTATCGTGGGTCTATGCTTTTATCCAAGCAGCATGTAGTCCAGAAACCTCTTTTTTTGTTTTGTACTGTCAAAGTCTAAATCCACCATGCAGCTTAATGTGCCACTTGCAGAGGCCTCATTCCCGCCATTCTGCAGGTCGAGCGCACACGCCAGGAACCCACAAGTAGCTCAAACTGGCAGCTGCCGCTCATTTGAGAGAGACAACTAGGAAGCTGTCTTTAGCTCCATTTTAGAATCTTTTTTTTCAGTTTTTAGGTGGAAACTCTTGCCACCACGTTGGACGCTATTTGTAGTTAGAGTTTTCCTGCCTGGCCCACAGTCAGGACAAATCTCTCTCACCTGCCAGTCCCCCAGCCACTCAGACCCGACCAAGTAAACACAGAGACTTATATTGCTTACAAACTGTATGGCCGTGGCAGGCTTCTTGCTAACTGTTCTTACAGCTTAAATTAATCCATTTCCATTAATCTATGCCTTGCCACATGGCTCATGGCTTACCGGCATCTTCACATGCTGGTTGTCATGGTGGCGGCTGGCAGTGTCTCTCTCTCAGCCTTCCACTTCCCAGCTTTATTCTCCTCCTCGTCCCACCTACACTTCCTGCCTAGCCAATGGCCAATCAGTGTTTATTGACTAATTAGCAACACATTTGCTATACAGAACATCCCACAGCAGCCATACAGTTTGTAAACAATATAAGTCTCTGTGTTTACTTGGTTGGGTCTGAGCGACTGTGGGACAGGCAGGTGAGAGAGATTTGTCCTGACTGTGGGCAAGGCAGGAAAACTCTAGCTACAGTATGTTAATAAATAAAGTTGCCTGGGGGTCAGAGCCTAGAGCAAGCCACTTAGCAGAAATCTGGTAGTGGTAGCACATGGCCTTCATTCAATCACATGGCAAGCAGATCTCTATGTGTTCAAGGATATAGCCAGCTTGGAGACACATGCCTTTAATCTCAATACCAACCATAGAGACTGGAGGTCTGTATAGACAGGCAGTGATGAGAAGGGCATATGGTTGGGTTTAGAACCAATGAGAAGGCAGAACAGAAAGTCAATAAAAATGTAGACGCACAGGAAATAAGTCTCTGTCTCAGAGTAATGACAACAGTGACAGCTAGGGTTAAGAAGGTGGTCTTAGCTCCTGGCTGCTGCTCAATCTCTGGGCATTTAACTCTTTATTTGGCTCTGGATTTCTTATTTAATAAGACCATTCAGAGTTGCATCTACACTCTGATGAGGTTAACAATTTGCACAACTTAGGCTTTTGTTGTTGTTGTTGTTGTTGTTGTTTTTTAATTTAATTTTATTTTATTTTGCAATACAATTCAGTTCTACATATCAGCCACGAATTCCTTTGTTCTCCCCCCTCCCGCCCCCCTCATCTTCCCCCCAGCCCACCCCCTATTCCCATCTCCTCCAGGGCAAAGCCTCCCCCTAGGACTAAGATCAAGCTGGTAGACTCAGTCCAGGCAGGTCCAGTCCCCTCCTCCCAGGCCGAGACAAGCAACCCTGTATAAGGCCCAGGTATCAAACAGCCAACTCATGCAATGAGCACAGGACCCAATCCCACTGCCTGGATGCCTTCCAAACAGATCAAGCCAAGCAACTGTCTCACCCAAGCAGAGGGCCTGATCCCATTGGGGGCCCCTCAGCCATTGGTTCATAGTTCATGTGTTTCTATTTGTTTGGCTATTTGTCCCTGTGCTTTATCCAACCTTGATCTCAACAATTCTTGCTCATATAAACCCTCCTCATTCTCGCTAATTGGACTCCTGGAGCTCCACCCAGGGCCTAGCCATGGATCTCTGCATCCAGTTCCCTCAGTCATTAGATGGGGTTTCCAGCACAACAATTAGGGTGTTTGGCCATCCCATCACCACAGTAGGTCAGTTCGGGCTGTCTCTTGACCATTGCCAGCAGTCTATTGTGGAGGTATTTTTGTGGATTTCTGTGGGCCTCTCTAGCACTTTGCTTCTTCCTATTCTCATGTGGTCTTCATTTACCATGGTCTCCTATTCCTTGTTCTCCCTCTCTGTTCTTGATCCAGCTGGGATCACCCCCTTCCCCAAGCTCTCTTTCACTCAATCCTAGCCCTTCATTACCCCCACTCATGTCCAGATTGTTCATGTAGATCTCATCCATTTCTCTGTCATTGGGTGATCCCTGTGTCTTTCTTGGGGTCCTGTTTTCCAGATAACCTTCCTGGTGATGTGAGTAGCAGTCCAGTCATCCTTGTTCCACATCTAGTATCCTCCTATGAGTGAGTACATACCATGTTTGTCTTTCTGAGTCTGGGTTACCTCACTGAGGATGATTTTTTCTAGATCCATCCATTTGCCTGCAAACCTCATGATGTCATTGTTTTTCTCTGCTGAGTAGTATTCCATTATGTACATGTACCACACTTTATTTATCCATTCTTCCATTGAAGGGCATCTAGGTTGTTTCCAGGTTCTGGCTATTACAAACAATGCTGATATGAACATAGCTGAACAAGTGCTCTTGTGCTATGATGGGGCATTCCTTGGGTATATGCCCAAGAGTGGTATAGCTGGATCTTGGGGGAGATTGATTCCCAATTTTCTAGCAAAGCACCATATTGATTTCCAAAGTGGTTATACAAGCTTGCATTCCCACCAACAGAGGAGGAGAGTTCCCCTAGCTCCACATCCTCTCCAGCATAAGCTGTCTTCAGTGTTTTTGATCTTAGCCATTCTGACAGGCATAAGGTGGTATCTCAGAGTTGTTTGATTTGCATTTCCCTGATGATTAGGGATGTTGAGCAATTCCTTAAATGTCTTTCAGCCATTTGAGTTTCCTCTGTTGAGAATTCTCTGTTTAGTTCTATAGCCCATTTCTTAATTGGACTGTTGGGCATTTTGATGTCTAATTTCTTGAGTTCCTTATATATTCTGGATATCAGCCCTCTGTCAGATGTGGGGTTGGTGAAGACCTTTTCCCATTCTGTAGGCTGTCGCTTTGCCTTGTTGACTGTATCCTTTGCTCTACAAAAGCTTCTCAGTTTCAAGAGTTCCCATTGATTGATTGTTTCTCTCAGTGTCTGAGCTACTGGTGTTATATTTAGGAAGTGATCTCCTATGCCAGTGCGTTCAAGACTACTTCCTACTTTCTCTTCTAGCAGGTTCAGAGTAGCTGGATTTACGTTGAGGTTCTTGATCCACTTGGACTTAAGTTTTGTGCACAGTGATAAATATGGATCTATTTGCAGCCTTCTACATGTTGACATCCAGTTATGCCAGCACCATTTGCTGAAGGTACTTTCATTTTTCCATTGTATACTTTTGGCTTCTTTGTCAAAAATTATATGTTCATAGGTGTGCGGATTAATGTCAGGGTCTTCTATTCAATTCCATTGGTCCACATGTCGGTTTTTATGCCAGTACCAAGCTGTTTTTATTACTGTAGCTCTATAGTAGAGCTTGAAGTCAGGAATCATGATGCCTCCAGAGGTTGTTTTATTGTACAGGATTCTTTTGGCTATCCTGGGTTTTTTGTTTTTCCATATGAAGTTGAATATTATTCTTTCCAGGTCTGTGAAGAATTGTGTTGGTATTTTGATGGGGATTGCATTGAATCTGTAGGTTGCTTTTGGTAAAATTGCTATTTTTGCTATGTTAGTCCTGCCTATTCATGAGATGGGAGATCTTTCCATTTTCTGACATCTTCTTCAATTTCTTTTTTCAGGGACTTAAAGTTCTTGTCATATAGGTCCTTCACTTGCTTGGATAGTGTTACCCCAAGGTATTTTATGTCATTTGTGGCTATTGTAAAGGGTGATGTATCTCTGATTTCCTTCTCAGCCTCTTTGTCCATTGTATATAGGAGGGCTACTGATTTTTTTGAGTTGATCTTGTATCCTGCTATGTTGCTGAAGGTGTTCATAAGCTGTATCTGTTCCTTGGTGGAATCTTTGGGATCACTCAAATATACTATCATGTCATCTGCAAATAGGGAAAGCTTGACTTCTTCCTTTCCAATTTGTATCCCCTTAATCTCTTTATCTTGTCTTATTGTTCTGGCTAGAACTTCAAGTACTGTATTGAATAAGTATGGGGATAGTGGACAGCCTTGCCTCATTCCTGATTTTAGTGGAATTGCTTTCAGTTTCTCTCCATTCAATTTGATGTTGGCTGTTGGCTTGCTATAAATTGCCTTTATTCTGTTTATGTATGTTCCTTGTATTCCTGATCGCTCCAAGACCTTTATCATGAAGGGGTGTTGGATTTTGTCAAATGCCTTTTCTGCATCTAGTGAGATGATCATATGGTTTTTTTCTTTGAGTTTGTTTATATGGTGTATTACATTGACAGACTTCCCCGGAGTGGCTGGTGCCCAGGGATGGGGTCTAGGCTGAGCCCCGATAACTTGCCTCTCTGTTGTTGTTGTTTTAATCTAATGAAAGGAAATCATCTTCTCTGCTGGTAGTAGTGTGTGGCAGGCAAGGCACTAGATGTTGTCAAAAGATTACATAGACTATGAATACTGTAAATATGGTCTGACATGTTTCAAAAAATGATATAATGAAAACATGAGTAGTTATAAAGCTATAAAATTCCAAGTACTTATTTTGAGAAAACAAAAAAGTAAATAAAATATTTTCCCATTTTATTGTACACACTGGGCATATGATTTGTGTCTATGATTATTACCAAGAATGTGTCTTTGAGAGTCAGTAGAAGTCAGCAAATATGGGCAACATAGTAAATATATGACATGGCATCAAAAATAATAAAGTATAGTGAACTGGATAGATGCAAGAGGTGGAAGAGGCTTAATATCAATACTGACAGAATCTGTATAGAAAAATACAGGATAAAACTGATACCTTAGAAGGAAGAGGGATGCCTGGACAGTAGGAAGATTCTATATGACCTGATGGGACAATACCTAAATATTGAAGTCTTTCTACTTGTTTTGCAATTGTAACCTTCACCAATGAACTGTTACACATGAAAAAGACTTAAGAAATTTGGATAAAAATATTTATTCATATTGTTCATGTTTTCTTTATTAAGTTTTTGTTATTCATTTTAAATATCAACTACAGTTTCCTCTCTTTTCCCTCCTCCCACTACCTCCCCAGGCTTACCCCACAAACCATCCCCCATCCCCTTCTCCAAAAAGGTAAAGCCTCCCATGAGGAGTCAATGAAGCCTGGTAAATTCAATTGAAGCAGGTCCAAGCCCCTCTCCCTGTATCAAAGCTGTACAAGGTATCCCACCATAGGTAATGGGCTCTAAAAACCCAGCTCATGCACCAGGGATGGATCCTGATCCTACTGCCAGGAACCCCTTAAGCAGACCAAGCTACACAGCTGTCTTGCTTATGCTGATGGCCACTCAGAGCAACAATCATTAAATGGGACCTCCTGTACTAGATGTGGAACAAGGATGACTGGACTGCTACTCACATCACCAGGGAGGCTACCTGGAAAACAGGAACCCAAGAAAGACACGGGGATCGCCCAATGACAGTGAAGGGTGAGGGTCGAGTGAAAGAGAGCTTGGGGGAGCGGGAGATCCCAGCTGGATCAACAACAGAGAGAGAGAACAAGGAATAGGAGACCATGGTAAATGAAGACCACATGAGAATAGGAAGAAGCAAAGTGCTAGAGAGGCCCACAGAAATCCACAAAGATACCCCCACAACAGACTGCTGGCAATGGTCGAGAGACAGCCCGAACTGACCTACTCTGGTGATGGGATGGCCAAACACCCTAATTGTTGTGCTAGAAACCTCATCCAACTACTGAGGGATCTGGATACAGAGATCCATGACTAGGCCCCGGGTGGATCTCTGGGAGTCCAATTAGCGAGAATGAGGAGGGTTTATATGAGCAAGAATTGTTGAGGCCAAGGTTGGATAAAGCCCAGGGACAAATAGCCAAATGAACGGAAACACATGAAATATGAACCAATGGCTGAGGGGTCACCAACTGGATCAGGCCCTCTGAGTGGGTGAGACAGTTGATTGGCCTGATCTGTTTGGGAGGCATCCAGGCAGTGGGACTGGGTCCTGTGCTCATTGCATGAGTTGGCTGTTGGACTGGGTCCTGTGCTCATTGCATGAGTTGGCTGTTTGAAACCTGGGGCCTATGCAGGGTTGCTTGTCTCGGCCTGGGAGGAGGGGACTGGACCTACCTGGACTGAGTCTACCAGGTTGATCTTAGTCCTAGGGGGAGGCTTTGCCCTGGAGGAGATGGGAATGGGGGGGTGGGCTGGAGGGAAGGTGAGGGGGCGGGAGGGGGGAGAACAAGGGAATCCGTGGCTGATATGTAGAACTGAATTGTATTGCAAAATAAAAATTAAAAAAAAAAAAGATAATGAAATAAAAAAAAATGGGACCTCCTGAAACTGAGAAGCTTCTGTAAGGCAAAGAACAGAGTAAATAAGACAAAATGACAGCCTACAGAATGGGAAAAGGTCTTCATCAACCCCACATCTGACAGAGGGCTGACCTCCAAAATATATAAAGAACTCTAGAAACTAGACATCAAAATACCAAATAATCCAATTTTTTTTAAAAAATGAGCTACAGAGCTAAACAGAAAATTGTCCATTTTTAGTGTAAAACTGAATATATATATGTAGGCAGGACTGCTGTGGAGAAACATTATTTGCCTGGTTCTGCAAATATTAGGAATGACTATGAATTACATACACAGTTTTTTGATGAATTAATAATTCCTCTTTTCCCAGAATAAGGTAAAAAAATATCTTCTCACTGTGATTGACATGTCATTTCTTAAATGCATATTTACTAAGGTTTCATTCAAGTTCACAATAGTATTATTTAATGAATTAAATCTGATCTCAACACTGTAGTAACTGCAAGGTTTGGAAACAGAAGTTTGTTGGTACCGACGGACAAGTGTTTAACTTAGCATTAATCATACAGGTAGAACACACCTACCGTAAAAGTGCAAAACTCAAAGCACTGTAAAAGTCTAACACTTGTGTTCAGACATAATACCAAGAATAGAAAATTCCACACCTCATCTTGTGGTAGGTTGCAGTCAAAATACAAGTGTCCTAAAAATACATAAAATTATCTTCAAGCCATAAGAAATATAAATGAACCTTGTATTTAAATATGGATCCCATTTTCAAGGTATTATGAAATACTCTAAAATAAGGAAAAAATTAAAACATTACTGGTCCCAAGCATTTTTTCTCCTCAACATTTATTAAAAATCCTTTAAACTGGCAGTCATTTGCCATTTTGGAATTTAAGGTATCTAAGTGAAAAACAGCATGTAGAGGAAAAAAAATGGTTTCAGATTATGAATCCTGTTTAAATGGTAGTTTGAAAAGGGTTCACTTTTGAACAGAGGATATTAGGAATGCAAAAGAATTAACTTCTGAGGTGAAAAGTTTACTCTGGCTTAACAGAGATACAATATATTAATCACCATTTAAAGTCATTATTATTTATTTTTTGCAATGGAAGCATTACTCTTTCTCAAAAGAAAATCTTATTAATGAGTATATCTATTTGCATTCTTCTGACTTTAGGCTTTACTCAGCTGGTAATGATCAAGACATTTCTGGATTTTAAAACTTAATTTTATATAGGATTCTCATTATCTTGACCATGTAGAATACCATCTACTGGATCAAATAATTTTTTGTACATAGAACATTGCCATTTTCTTAAATGAATTACTAAATATCATATTTAAAATCAGCAGTGAAAATGCCTAGTAGTAAATGATAACTTGGGTTCAATGTTTTTTTCCCAAATTAAAAAAAAAAATTAAGAGAAAAAAGGGAAGAAAATTTTAAGAGGGAAAACATGAAAAGTCTCATCATGGAAGCTGCAGTGTGACACAGTGATTCATACCGTAGACCCCTTTGTTCATATATCTTTACTTTCAAGTGTTCATTGCAAGGAGTCATTGGTCTGTTTTGAGGCCTCTAGTTTCTACTACACTATGGATGCTGGGTCTTCACTAGGACTATTCCTTGGTATCAAATTCTTGCCCTGCGTTGTGGACATCCTGCAGCTCCAGGTCTGTTGGTCAGGTTCCTATATGTGCTCCAAAAGGTCATAGATGGGTTGGATTTTGTGCCAGGCCAAGTCATAACCCGGGGTATGGATCTAGGCTGCTGTAGGGTTGGTCTGCCAGATGAGAAATAGGAACAGTTCTCCCGTTTTTACAACTTCCAGTCTGTCTCATGCACACCTGAGCTGATAGGGTTGGATCTCCTGATTTTATGACCACAGGGCCTGCTCTCCCATCTGCCCCAGGCTTTAATGGGCACAGGGTCGAGGAGGGCAGCTAGCCCCCATCGATGCTGCTACAAGACAGATGAGTAATGGGGACAGCTCTCCCATGCTCACAAATTTGGAGCTGACTCAGCCATACCTGTGCTAACAGGGTTGGCCCATTTGTGCTGCACTGGCGAGGTACAGGGCCTGCTCTCTTGAGTGTTGCAGCATGTGGGGGTCAGGGCCAGATCTTCCACTCTTGTTACTTCAGGGTCAGCTTTCCCACCTGACTTAAGCATTGATTGGTGGGAGCAAGGGAAGGGCATCTGCCCATGCCATCAAGTGGCAGATAAGGGGTGAGGCAAGGGCTCCCATGTTTAGGTTCTCAGGGTTGGGTCATCTATGCTCTCAACACCAGGGTCATCTCTGCTGTGCTGCCTAGACAATATGCAGGGCTCTCTTTCTGGTGTGTTGCCACTTGTCAAGGGATCATCTCCCTCACTACTCAGCCCATTCCCTTCTCTCTCGTCTCTTCAGATGTGCTTCTGTCCACAGGACCTGAACCACTCTGTCTACTCCCCACCCCCATAAAACACCATATCATACCATACCATACCTTTGCTCGCTCTAATAGTGCCCATCTGGGTGGTGCTGCAAGACACCATGTGGGCCCGTGTTTTCACCTAGGAGTACAGGGTAAACAGCCCCAGGTCTGTCTGTGGGTCTACTTGCTCCATTCAGGCTGCCATGACAATGGGCTGGGCTGTGCTTCTTCATCAAAAAGAGATCATTATACTGCCCAATTGCCCTGTGTCATAGCGCTGGATGGTCTCCTCATTGGTGCATTTGACTGAGTTTCATCTACACAGGCCACATGGCATGGGGTGGGTGCTTTATTACAGTACAGTGGGGCAGGGTTAGGGTACCTGGCTCCTTCTTGACTGAGGTCTGCCCACCTTGGCCACATGGCATATGGTGGGTCAATATTTTTTATAAAGATAAAAATATAAGTTTATATATCTTAAATTAGAAAGAAAAATTTCATCTCATATTCTGCAGTTAGAGAAGTTGCATAGAGATACAGAGTTCTCAGAGACAGAAAAATAAATTTTAGCAAAAAGAAATTAGAAAAAGATGAATTTTGCTTCCTTGACTCCATCATTAGATGGAAGAAGAAATTAAGAAAACAGAACAGTTTTCTGAGAAAGTGCCATATTGATTTCCAAAGTGGCTGTACAAGTCTGCATTTCCAAAAACATTGGAGGAGTGTTCCCCTTGCTCCACATCCTCTCCAACATAAGCTGTCTTCAGTGTTTTTTATCTTAGCCATTCTGAAAGGTGTAAGATGGTATCTCAAAGTCGTTTTGGTTTGCATTTCCCTGATGATTACGGATGTTGGATGTTGAGCAATTCCTTAATGTCTTTCAGCCATTTGAATTTCTTCTGTTGAGAATTCTCTGTTTAGCTCTATAGCCCATTTTTTAATTAGATTGTTGGGTATTTTGATTGTCTAATTTAGCTATTTAATTGGATTGTTGGGTATTAAATTGTCTAATTTTCTGAGTTCATTATCTGTTCTGGATGTCAGCCCTCTGTCAGATGTGGAGTTGGTGAAGATCTTTTCCCATTCTGTAGGTTGCCGTTTTATCTTGTTGACCATGTTTTTTGCTCTACAAAAGGTTCTCAGTTACCAGAGGTCCCATTGATTGATTGTTTCTCTCAGTGTCTGTGCTACTGGTGTTGTATTTAGGAAGAGATCTCCGGTGCCAATGCATTCAAGACTACTTCCTACTTTCTCTTCTATCAGGTTCAGAGTAACTGGATTTATGTTGAGGTCTTTGATCCACTTGGACTTAAGTTTTATGCACGGTGACAGATATGGATCTATTTGCAGTCCTCTACATGTTGACATCCAGTTATGCCAACATGATTTGTTGAAGATGCTTTCATTTTTCCATTGTATAGTTTTGGCTTCTTTGTCAAAAATCATATGTTCATATGTGTACGGATTAATGTCAGGGTCTTCAGTTCGATTCCATTAGTCCACATGTCGGTTTTTATGCCAGTACCAAGCTGTTTTTATTACTGTAGCTCTATAGTAGAGCTTAAAGTCAGGGATTGTGATACCTCCAGAGGTTGTTTTATTGTACAGAATTCTTTTGGCTATCCTGGGTTTTTGTTTTTCCATATGAAGTTAAGTATTGTTCTTTCCAGGTCTGTGAAAATTGTTTTGGGAATTTGACGGGGATTGCATTGAATCTGTAGATTGCTTTTGGTAAGATTGCCATTGGGAATCAACCTCCCTCAAGACCCAGCTATACCACAAGGACACATGCTCAACTATGTTCATAGCAGCATTATTTGTAATAGCCAGAACCTGGAAACAACCTAGATGCCTTTCAATGGAAGAATGGATAAAATGTGGTACATATACACAATGGAATACTACTCAGCAGAGAAAAACAATGACATCATGAGGTTTGCAGCTAAATGGATGGAACTAGAAAAAAATCATCCTGAGTGAGGTAACCCAGACTCAGAAAGACAAACATGGTATGTACTCACTTATAAAGGGATACTAGATGTAAAGCAAAGGATGACCAGACTGAAACTCACAGCTCCAGGGAGGCTACCTAGTAAAGAGGATCCTAAGAAAGACAAGGGATCACCCAATGACAGAGAAATGGATGAGATCTATATGAGCAAATGGATTGGGGGGAGGGGGTAATGTAGGGCAAGGGTCAGGGAAAAGAGAGCTTAGGGGAGCGGGAGGTCCTAGCTGGATCAGGAGCAGAGTGGGAGAATGGGGAGGAATATACAATGATGAATGAAGACCCCAGGGGAATAGAGAGGTTCCCAGAAATCCACAAAGATGCCTCCATTGTAGACTACTGGCAATGGTCAAAAAAGTGCCTGAGCTGACCTGCTCTGGTGATCAGATGGCCAAACACCTTGGCTGTCATGATAGAACTCTCATCCAGTGTCTGATGGAAGTAGATGAGAAGATCCACAGCCGAGCTCCAGGTGGAGCTCAGGGATGAACGAGAAATACTGAGAACATGATTGGAAAAAGCACAGGGACAAATAGCCAAACTAGTGGAAATGCATAAGCTATGAACCAATGGCTGAGGAGCCCCGTGAAACTGGACCAGGCCCTCTGGATAAGTGAGACATTTGATCAGCTTGAACTGTTTGGGAGGCCCCCAAGCAATGGAGCCAGGACCTGCCCTTCGTACATGGGCTGGCTTTTTAGAGCCTGGGGCCTGTGTTGGGACACTTGCTCAGCCTTGTGTAGGGAGGAGGGGACTGGATCTGCTTTGGCTGAGTCTACCAGGCTGGGCTGACTTCCCAGAGTAGACCTTGCCTTGGAGGAGATGGGAATGGGGGGTGGATTGGGGGGAGGGCTGGGGGGTGGGAGGAAGGAGGATGGGGGAATCTGTGGCTGATACATGAAATTGTTAATTATAAAATAAAAAAAATTGTAAAAAAAGAAAACTGAACAGAAAGAAAAGAAACTTTAAGTGTGATAAATTTCCTCCACTCACTAGAAGTGCCTTCCTCCTAAAGTAGGTGTCTACCTGAAGGGCTTAACTACATTGTCTGGAGAAACTATTATGGCAAGCTCTGAGGGCATGCATTTGAAAGAGAACAAGGATGGGTATATGGGAGAGTTTAGGCAAAGAATAAATGATGTATTATATTATAATCTCAAAATTAAAAGATAATTGGAAAAACTTAAAGAAAATAGCTTATGTAAATCACTCCCACAACCCTACTTTTCTTCTCAAACGATAACTAACTCCAAGGAAGATCTATGAGTGTAGTGTGACTTAGGTGCACTACATTTCAAAGAACTTCCTGATTTGTTTAATTTACCCAGGATCATGTGTGATCATGGTGGGGCAAACTTCAGGCTCTATCACTTCAGCTTTAACAATGTAGACTCGCTAGACCAAGAGCCTTCATTCAAGTGTTGCAATTCAGGTAGTGATGAGGTCTTTGTTCATATATTTGATTGTGACATGGCTAAAGAAGAGTGTCCCTAGTGAGTAAATTAGAAATGTTGATAATTCCCTCATCTAAAGATGGTGGAGGAGAGATTCAAATATCAATGAAATAAGAATATGAGTGCCATTTATCATGCAAATCCTACTACTCAACCTAACAGAGCTCAGAAAGGTAGTTATGATTGAGAGAATAGACCATTAATGTTTCTGTTACCACTCTTTACTGTTAATGGGGGCTTGTAGTAGATAAATATCACAGAACCAGGAAATATCAATGAAAATTAAAAATGGGGTTTAGGTGGCAGGAGTCAACAGCAAATACTCAACTTCAAAAGACATAATTTGTTGTGCCTAGATAATGAATAAGATAGTTGAAACAGAAATCAGGATATTCTGACCTGAATAGCCTTGTGGCTCACCTCATTATAACAAGCATTTCTAGAGTGAGACACAATAATTAGTACCGAATAAGCATTAGAGAGTGTAAATGTGTGTTATACCAGTAGTGCAATTATAACCTAGACAGGGTTAGGTTTATTCATTATATGGTTCTTATTTCTGCTTCCTTCAATGCCACACCATAAATGACAGTTGTTTTAATCCCCATGCTGTAAGTGCTCTCAATACAAAATGTACATTGAATCCTTTCCTCATTTTCACAGAAATTATTTATTTGTCTTCTGAATCAATTTTTCTATTGAGCAGTCCCCTAATAGCATCTTTCATTTGAGCATTTCTCAAAGTATAGATTAAAGGGTTTAACATGGGAGTTATCATTGTATAGAATACAGCAACTGCCTTATCAATGGGTAATGTAATTGCAGGCCTCATGTACACAAAAATGGAAGGCACAAAGAATAAGACAACCACTGTGATGTGGGAGACACAAGTGGAGAGGGCTTTGCGCCTCCCTTCTGCACCATGGTTTCTTAGTGAACACAGGATAACTGTGTAGGAGCCTAGAAGAAGAGTAAATGTTAATAGACAGATAAACCCACTGTTGGCAGCAACGAAGAGCCCCAGAATGTGAGTATCAGTGCAGACCAGTTCAAGCAAAGGGTTGAGATCACACATAAAGTGATCTATGACATTAGGGCCACAGAAAGGTAAATCAATAATGAACAGGATCTGTATGATTCCATGAAGAAAGCCTCCCATCCATGACACTCCCACTAGTAGGTTACATACTACTCGGTTCATGATGGTTGCATAGTGCAGTGGCTTGCAGATGGCCACATAGCGATCATAAGCCATCACAGTAAGCAAGATGACTTCAGCAGCTGCAAAGAAATGCTCTCCAAAGACTTGGGCCATGCAACCATTGAATTGGATAGTCTTTTTTTCATGAAGTGAATCAAAAATCAGTTTAGGGTTATTGACAGAAGAATAGCAGGCATCAATAAAGGAGAGATAGGCAAGGAAGAAGTACATAGGGGACCCTACCAATCGACTGTGTGTAATGGTGACTAGAATGAGCAAATTTCCAGCAACAGAGACTATGTAGATGACCAAAAACACCACAAATACAATTGTCTGCATGTTTTGGTTCTGTGTGAGCCCCAGAAGAACAAATTCTGTCACATTCCTCTTCTCCATCTGCCTCATGGAAAAGTTAGTTACATTGCCAGGAAAAATAATGCATCCTCAACTTCATTTAATTTCTGCATTCTCATAATTAATATTTAGATGCTGCTCAGTTGTAAAGTTTTGTGGATATTGTTATTGTTTTTCGTATACAAAAAACAGTTCTTCATACTTTGTGTTAGTCAGGTTGACTCATGGATGACATGATAAAGATACATGCAAAGAGTACAAACATCAACATCGTTGTAGACAAAGCTGGAGGTGGAGGATTTCAAGTAGGTAGAGAATCAAAGTGATGGCCACCAAGGTGAAGCTAAAGATTTTTTTCTTTAACTTATGAAATGAGGAACCATAAAAGATAATTAAAAATATAACTTCAAAAGGAGCAAGTCATTTGAATAAGAGGAAACTCTGGGAACCAATATAGTAAGCTGACTCTTGTGCCTTGGAAGAAACAGAATTGAGTTCATTTCTCCATCAAACTCTGGAAAGGAAACTGAGGCATTAGACTATTTATCAAGTTTTCTTTTCATCACTTAATAAGATATTTTTGCTTTGCAAAGAACAAATACAAATAAGTTATGAGTCTATATCTTTCAAACAAATTAAGAGAATCTGGAAAAATATTCATCTTGATATACCTATCCAAAATAAATATTAACGAGCAATTAGAATAGCCTAACACTGGATATAAAGAAGGTCAGGATAATAATAAAAATGATTTAATAAAGGAATAAATGTGTTATTATAAACTAATCCATAATAATTGACAGTATATGTGAAAGCCTTGTAATAGCTATAAAAAGTATTTCTTCTGTGTACTGCACATTATTTCTCATTTCTTTAATACTTTTTTTTTTTTTTTTGGTTTTTTCGAGACAGAGTTTCTCTGTGTAGCTTTGCGCTTTTCCTGGAACTCACTTGGTAGACCAGGCTGGCCTCGAACTCACAGAGATCCTCCTGGCTCTGCCTCCCGAGTGCTGGGATTAAAGGCGTGCGCCACCACCGCCCGGCTCTTTAATACTCTTAATAACCTGTGTAGATGTTGCTATTTATCTATTTTATTTTTTTACATTTTAAAATTTTCTATTAAATTTTTGCTTTCATACAATATATTTTGATCATATTCTTTTCCATTTCCCAGATTTCCCCCACTCAACATCTCTCTCTTTCAAAAACAAACAAACAAATAAGCAAAAAGGAAAAAACAAAGAAACAATAAACAAAAAATGAATCACCAAATAAGAGTAATTTAAAACACTAAAGGCAGATTTTGAAAAAGTCAGTAAGACAAAAATTACCAAAACAAACAAAAAACACATATGCATTGTATCATGGAGTTTGTTTGTGTTGATCAACTTCTCTAGGGTAAGGGGCCTGCCCTGGAGTGTGATTAACATATCCAGTGTCACTTCACTGGAGAAAACTGATTTTCCCTTCTTCAGCAGGGGTCAATTGCAAATAGCTTCTTGGTTAGGGATGGGACTTTGTGTTCACTTCTTCTAATAGAATATTTTAAAGAAACAATTTCCAAACTAGACTAAAAAGCAAAAAGAAAGCTCATTGAATCCGTAAAAACCAAGATTAACAACATACACCTTGACAGACATTATGTCCTAATAAATACAGTGTCTTTTAGTTAGGACTTGGCAGCCTATTTGGGGCACGGTTCATGGTTTCTCTCCCTCCTAACCATCTCTTAAGACTCCGTTAAACCATAAGATCAAGGCATCCACTGGTAGTAGTATGTATCCTTGAACTATCTTCTGACTGAATCTGCATTGAAAAGGTGAAGTATAGCTATTGGAGAAGTAATAAATTAATAAATAATTCAATTAATTAAAAAAGAAGCTAGCCAATTTTTTTAAAAAGCATCCTCATCCTTTGATGCTAATTGTTCATCAGCTGACTGTGTTTGCCACATCTAAACACAGGCTAACAAAGCAGAAATGAGCTAGAAGCTAACTGATACAAAGTGAGTAAAAACAGGGAAGCAAAAAATGAGTGTAAAGAAATGAAATGGGAGATTTTTCACTAATCAAGGGGGTCTAAGGCTGCTTGCATCTCATAAAACTAAAGTTTATTATACAACTTGTAATTTATAGGTGGAGGAAATTAAGAGAGAAACCCATGTCAGAAAATTTGCATGAACACTTTGGCAAACTTCTGTCTATAGATCACTTTGACTGAATATTGAGTGGCAAGACTTCTGTGCCAGTTTCTTAGCTTAATATTTTGACAGTGCAACATTTTCTGCAGCTCTAAATTTAGCAAGCACCTCCTTTCCTCAAGAAATTCACAAGGGCAATTGGGGCTTTCTATTATTTAGGTTTCCTGTCTCATAAGAATGAATCCCATGTAGATATGTAGAGGGAATCCATTGGGTTACAGACCACAGGCCTTCTTGTTACATGTCATAGTCCTTTTGTAAAGTACATGCTATCACCATCAGGGATAGAAGTTCTTCTTTTCATCTACTCCAGGGATTCACAACATTTATAAAACACAAACCATTGATGATTGGATGTTATTTTCCTTCCTTACATATTTCCTATCTATCTATAAAATCTATAGCCTCTCTTGTGTCCTCTCCATCAGGTTAAGGGGAACATGCCACTACAAGGACTTCTCATTTCCCACTCAGATGTGTTCAGAGACCTTGCAAGGAAGGCTTGAATTTGTTTAATTTGTCTGACATTGACTTGCAATCTTCTGTCTACCTACCAGTAGATTGTAATAATCAATAATATTTGTTGAGCTACTTCCATCTCCCATGCCTGTAAGTTTCATTCAGTTCAATGCGTAGTCAATGTGAGCTGGTGTTCCCTTCTGTGCTAGATAGTCAAATTCTTCTGTTATAGAGTCAAATTATCCCATTTTTCTTCCCTGAGACATAAAGTAGAGGCCATCAGTTTGGGTTTTCCTATCACTTATGATTTAGTTATCCCATTCTCAATATTTTTAGAAGAATAAAATCCACCTACACGAGGAATACTTGTATTTAAACACTCCTTTAATTTTTTTCATTGCTATCTTTGGAATTTTTTTTTTTTTGCTCCCTTTGAGTGAGATACACCATTAAGAGATGAGAGGAACAGCCCTTTTGTTTCTGAAAAGTCTGAAAATGATGGGTTCTAGGAAAAATTATCAAAGTGCCTTTCAAATAAATAGTATGCTGGAGTAGAGGAACTTCAGCAGAAAGCAGCTGCATATCAAATGTCAGCTCAGAAAACAGGCATCTCAGTCTAATGGAAGCTAAATTTGAACTTTACCAAAGGCACCAGTGGCACTTCCTCAGGCTGCTCTGTAGGGGACGGGGTGTCTGCAGCACAGATTGCTAGTTTTAATTTGTTCAAGTGTGTTTTTGTGATAGCTGGCTACAGAGGTGGCCGAGGGACACAGTCTCTGGGGGCATTAAAAAAAGGCTATTTATCTATTTTAAAGGTAAGGAAATGATGGATAGGACCATGTATAGGATCAAAGTAGTATTAAATAAAATGACAATACTTACTCTCTTTTAGTAGTAGTTTCTTACAGGTATTTGTTTAATCAATCTCACTTGTAAACAAAGTTGCTAATTAATATCATTATTTTTCTACAGTTTTTATAGTTATTTTATATAATATAAAACCAGGAAAGTTAAAGTTCCTATGCTGGAAATCAGAAGAAAATGATAATTTTGATTATTATTCTTCTTAATTTTGTCTGACAATTTTTAACAAGTGTTATTCCTCAAATTCTTACCATTATAACTATACTCCATAATTGCCGTTTTATACAAATGTGGGTTCATAATTTACTCTGAATGTGCTTATAATACTTCATTGCATTTTATATGATTTGAGTGATAACTTCATATGACCAATTTTGTCAGTGAACATGTCAATGAATCATGATTATTTACATTCCAAGTACTAAGAAATTCATGCTTTGGATTCCTGGAATTGTTCTTTTATCTTGGCCTACCTTAATGTCAGTTTTCTCTAACATTATTATAAAGTGAGGGTCTCAGAATTCTCTTGTAATCCATTAAGAACACATCCATTCAAGAACTGTGAGGAGCAAGAAGCTTGGTTTCCTCTGCCCCTCCTCTCACCTTACATTCATTTCCTGGCACCACATGAAGCTGCTTCGTCATCTGTCTATTAAGTGAAACCTGCCTTATAATTTATAGTGAGAATTGGTTAAAATAGAAAAACATGCACAACATACAAGTACAAGGCTTTAAGTTATTTTTTGCAAAGATGTATACACTTACCAGATTAGCATGAGTGAGTGGGCAAAACATGGTGAAACATTTGACTCTGTCATGAACTCAAGAAGAATCTTCCCCAACCCTACTTTCTAAGAAGTCAAAAAGATAGGTCTCACGGTGAGTTATCTGTGTTTGTGCTTAGAATCAAGGACATAACAATAATACAATCAATAATAATTTTTGGGAATTATGAGTGAGAGGTACAACGAATCATTTTTATCCTCATAATTTATTCTCATTATTCTTATTAATGGAAGTATATAAGGGCAAAATAATATTTCATGTAATAAATAGGTGGGTCTTATTAATTGCTTGATTTCTATTAGTTTCACATTATCTAATGATAATGATAAAATATTTATCTGTTGAATTTTAAAAATTAGAATGAAGAGAAAAACTTCTCTGACTGTATTTGACAAACGTTAAGAAGTGATGATTCCCATATGTGAAAAATCACAGTATCTAATAAAGCACATTTGAGAAACATACCTTAGCAGTTGGAAATGATCTTGACCATGGTTGTGAGTGAGTGTTCAGTGTTCACATCAAAACCACCTTCAGTGAGACACTCCCCCCAGAGAAAAGAAACTTTTACTATGAAAAAAATGAATACATTTGCAAAGAAAGTCCTTAGATAACTTACTATCAAATAGACATGTGTTAAGAAAGTGTCTCCATAAGAAAAATCTTCCTCTGTTCCCCCAAATTAAAATTATTTCAAAGAAAGCATGAACTGTGATGCTTGTAGGGCACTACAGAGAAATAATATTTGTTTTCTGATTCTGGTCCTACAAGGCAGGAGGTAGCAAAGCTGCAAAAAACATTCAAATCATTCCACTCCTGGTCAATCTTTCAATGAGGAAACATCTGTGCCCTACATTAAAAGAGTGTTTAAAGTCATATGCTTCCAGATTTCAGCAGTTTTGTATCTGAAACTTGTCTCACGGGAATTCATTATCTCCTGTGATGGAAAGAACTTCTTTTAGAAGCTGGTGTTCTACAAATCTTTATTGACACTCACCAGGTTTTCAGCTGGGAGCTGAGTTCCCTGTACCTGGAAAGTTATTATTACATTTTTTTTTTAATGTGAGCTTTTCTTGTTAAGAATCCACATACTAGCAGCACTTAGTACATAACCTGGAACTTGCCATATTTTATTGAGGCTGTCCAGAGATACTCCTGTCTCTGCCCCAGCCTCTAGTCATCCCCTAGTGCTGGGGTTACAGGTGCATGCAGCCACTACCAGCTTTCAGGTTGATGTTGATGATAGAACTCATCCTTGTAATACATGCTTCAAGCCCTGGCCCTCTAGGAAACTTTTTCTAATAAAATGAACTGACATTGATTTTCATCTATTTTAAACTGATTGTTTGAACGCAGACATATATTATTATAAAGTTATGTTTTATTTAAAATACCTTATTCAAATACCGTATTTAAAATAACTCTCCTATGCATGTATCCTATGTCTTGCAAATAACTGAGATTATTTTGGGCAAAATAATAGGCAGCAAGAATTTTAATGGCATAGGGAATGTTGATGTGCAACACTGAATATTAAATGCAAGATGAGAAACAATGTCACAAATAGGTGTGTCTTCAAACTTTCAAACACACACACACACACACACACACACACACACACACACACACACCAGAGTTAATAAAAATGGCAATGATTTTATACTCACCACTGTAAAGCTCTCTATTTTATTACATTTTGGAAATTTTTGATGTTACCTGAAAAAGTAGTTTTAAAAAATCAATTTTAATTTTGAGATCAATTGTGCATTAGCTAAATACCAGTAAAGTCTGTCTCCTGAGAAAAACAGGGTTTATTTTAGCCATTATTTCCACCATTCCCCACCCATTCCTTTTCTCACCTCTGGCTGGAGACATATTATAGCAATATTGTTATATCAAGTATGGTCAAGTGCTGATGAAGAATTTTTAATGAAACATACTTAGGAATAACTTTAGACATTTAGAAAACTTGAGGGAAAAACAGTCCCAAATAAGTCACATACAATTTCTCCTTTGTCAAAACTTACATTCTCATAGTTCATTTGTTATAATTCAGAAACTGGCATTAAGACAGCCCTATCAACTGAACTCTAGAATATATTTGGATTTCATCAGATTTATTACTATTATCATTATTATAATTACCAGTCTCTCTGTAGTCAAGAATATGAACCGCAACATCAAACTACATTTTATTCCTGCTTTCCCTATAAGTCTTCTCACAACCTAAACATGTCTCAATTTTACAGGCTTCTGTTGTTGTTTAAGCCAGTAGGAATCAGGTACAATACTGAATGACCCTAATCTGAGCTATTTGTTTTAGGATAATATTATAGAGATGGAAGGTATTAAGTTGAATCCTATCACCTCATATAACTTCAGCATCACAGCCAATCAATTGGTTACAGAAGCGTCTATCATTTCACATCACAAGAAAGCTGCTATCTTTCCTTTCCCTAATCTGTATTTTAAAAATGAGCTACTAACTCTAGTTTACTCTCAGTGCGGGTCTATGTGAGTTGAGTCTCACTTTCTATAAGAGTAGTAATTTGGGAATTTTTTTGTTTAAGTATTTTTTATTTCATTGAAAATAATTTTTCATATAATATATTTGGATTATGGCTTTCCCCCCAGCTCCTCCCACTTCTTCTGTACACCCGCTGTTATACAGATCCATACCCTTTCTGTATCTCTTAGAAAACAAACAGGCATCTAAATAATAATAACAATAAAATAAGACAAAATGAAACAAAACCAAACATATCAGAAGAGGACAAAAAAAAAAAAAAAAAAAAAAAACAGAAAAAAGAGCCAAAGAAAAAACGTTAGAAGCCCATATATATCCAGAGACACATGTTTGTACACATAGGAATCCCATAAACACACAAAACCAGTTGCCATAAAATATGTTAAAAGGACATATAAGACAAGAAAGAAAGAAAGAAAGAAAGAAAGAAAGAAAGAAAGAAAGAAAGAAAGAAAGAAGAGAGGGAGAAAGGGAGGGAGGGAGGGAGGAAGGGAGGGAGGAAGATTCTGACATAACATTATGAGACAAAGAACCTTCAAAGGTGGCATTGAGTTCACTTTGTGTTGGCCATCTATTTCTGGACATGGACCTACCCTTAAGAGTGGTTTGTTTTCCCACTGAGACTCCCTTGGAGAACACTAATTTTTTATTTGAAAGTGGTTATCAATTGAAGATAGCTTCTGGGTTAGGTATGGCTGTTTCTGTCCACTTCTTTCAGCTCTAGGACACCATCTGTTGCAGACCCATGTATGCTACCTCAGTCTCTGGGTTTATATGTGTGGCCATCAGCTGAGTTTAGAATGCCTTGTTTCCTTGGAGTCTTCCATCCTCTCTGGGTCTTATACTCTTTCTAACTTCTCTTCCACAGAGTTCCCTGAGCCATGAGAAAGGGGAGAGATTTAATAAAACATCCATTTTAGGGTTGAGTGTGCCAAGGTTTATCACTCTCTACATATTTTTCTGGCCGTGGATCTCTATATTTGTTTTCATCAGCTATGGGAGGAAGCTTCTCTGATGAGTACAGCAGAATGTAGTTAAGAGTCATTTTATTGCTGTGTTCCTTTGGAAAACAGTAATATTGGTTTTCCCCTATTTAGTCTCAGGTTTGTGGCCATCTAAGTAGTATCAGATATGGGTTGACTCTCATGGAATGGGCTTTAAATCAAATCAGATATTGATTGGTTACTCCCACAAGATTCGTGCCATTATCACACCAAAATATCTTCCAGGCAGGTCTTCATTGCAGCAGGGTTGATGTTTATCTTTCTTCTTTTGTAGCATGTGGAGTACTCTCCAGTATCATGAACATTAGTCCGTAGGGTTGAAGGCTCTAGATATCCACCAGCTCAACTTCTCAGTGTTCAACAAGTTGTATAAGTGTTGTCTTCAGCAAGGTCCTTCCCTTCAGTTTGTGGAGAGCAACTAATAGCCTTGGCAATAGCCTGGGTTGTTTGGGTTTTCCAATGGAACCCCTTTGGACAACAAATTGATTAGATATATCCCATTCCTGGTCCTGGAAGCTTCATTTGGTGACAAGAGATGTCCAGCTGGGACTCTGTATCCTCATTATTTGGTGATTTCAATATATATGTATATATTTCAGGAATATTATTCTGTATTACATTTCCATACAACCTCTCAATGGCCCTTTGTTTTTGCTGTTTCCTCCTTTCCCTATCTACTATCTCCCTTCCCATTTGATCCTCCCCCATCTCTAATTCCCCTTCCTAGGAGATATATTTGTACCCATTCCCCAGTACCCCACTCTCTACCTATTCTCTGTGGCTATACTGATTTTAGCTTGCTTATCAATGACTTAACAGTTAACATCCACATACAAGCAAATGTATACTATGTTTGTCTTTCAGCGTCTGGGTTACCTCACCCAGGATGACTTTTATAATTCTATCCATTTACCTAAGAATTCCATTATTTCATTTTTAAAAGAGCTAAGTAATGTTCCACTGTGTAAATGTACTATATTTTCCCTTACCATTCAACTATAGACAGACATCCACTTTCTGGCTATTACAGATATATCAGCAATGAACACAGTTGAACAAGTGTCTCTGTAGCAGGATATGATGTCCTTTGGGTTATATATCTAAGAGCAAGTTATCTGGATGATGAGGTATTTTTGTGCCCAGCTTGCTTACTGAGAAACCACCACACTGATTTCCATAGTTTCTGTATTACTTTTCAGTCACACCCACAATGGATGAGTGTTCTCATCTCTCCACATCCTTCCCAGCATGACCTGGCATTTGTTTCAGTGATCTTGGCCATCTTGACTGGTATACAATAAAATCTCAAGGTAGTTTGATTTGCATTTTCCTGGTAACCAGGGATATCAAATATTTGTAAGTGCTTCTTATATTTTCTTTCTTTATTTTTAAATACATTTTCTTTATTAAGAGATTTTTCTATTCATTTTACATAACAACCACAGATTCCCCTTTCCTCCCTCCTCCCGACCCCAGCCTTCCCTCCCCCGCCCCGCCCCCCCATTCCCACCTCCCCTGGGGAGTCAGCAGAGCCTGGTACATTCAGTTGAGGCAGGTCGAAGCACCTCCTTCCTGCACCAAGGCTATGCAAAGTGTCTCACCATAGACACTAGGTTCCAAAAAGGTGGCTCATATACTAGGGACAGGTCCTGATCCCACTGCCTGGGGCCCCCTATACAGTTAAAGCTAAACAACTGTCTCGCTTATCCAGAGGGCCTAGTCCAGTACCATGGGGGCTCCTCAGCTACTTGTTCATAGTTCGTGCATTTCCATTAGTTTGGCTAGCTGTCTCTGTACTTTTTCCAGTCATGGTCTTGATATCTCTTGTTCATAGAATCCCTCCTCTCTCTTGTCGACTGGACTCCTGGAGCTCTGCTGAGGACAGAGCTGTGGATCTCTGCATCTGCTTCTGTCATTCACTGGATGAGGGTTATATAATGACAGGTAGAGTATTCAGCCATCTGATCACCAGAGTAGGCTACCTCAGGCACCCTCTCAACTATTGCCAGTAGTCTATGGTGGAGTCATCCTTGTGGATTCCTGTGAACCTCCCTATTTGCAGATGATATGATAGTGTACATAAGTGACCCCAAAAATTCTACCAGGGAACTCTTACATCTGATAAACTCTTTAAGTAATTTGGCAGGATACAAGATTAACTCATAAAAATCAGTAGCCCTCCTACATACAAACGATAAAAGGGCCAAGAAAGAAATCAGAGAAACACCATCCTTTATAATAGCCACAAATAATATAAAATACCTTGGGGTAACTCTAACTAAGCAAGTGAAGGACCTGTATGACAAGAACTTTAAGTCTCTCAAGAAAGAAATTGAAGAAGTTATCAGAAAATGGAAAGATCTCCCATGCTCATGGATAGGTAGGATTAATATAGTAAAAATGGCAATCTTACCAAAAGCAATCTACAGATTCAATGCAATCCCCATCAAAATCCCAACACAGTTCTTCACAGGCCTGGAAAGAAAAATACTCAATTTTTAAGTACTTCTTAAACATTTGAGTTTCTTCTTTTGAGAATTCTTTATTTAGATGTGGATGCCAGTTATTAATTATTTCTTTTTTAAGAAAATTTTTCATTCATTTTACACACCAATCAAAGATCTCCCTCTTTCCCCCTCCCGCCTCCCCAGCCTCCCCTCCCAACCCATCCCCCACTCCCTCCCACAAGAAGACAAGGCCTTCCATGGGGAGGCACATTCAGTAGAGGCAAGTCCAAGCCCTTCTCCCTGCCTCAAGGCTGCAAGAGGTGTTCCATCATAGGTAATGGGCTCCACAAAACCCACTCATGCACTAGAGATGGATTCTGATCCTACCACTAGGGCGCCTCCCAAACAGGTCAAGCTACACAACTGTCTGGCCATGCAGAGGGCCTAGTCCAGTCCCATGTAGGATCCACAGGCATTGATCCGACTTTCATGAGTTCCCTCTAGTTTGGATTAGTTGTCCCTGCATGTTTCTCCATCATGATCCTGATGCACTTGCTCATAGAATCCCTCTTCTCTCTCTTTGACTGGACTCCTGGAGCTCTATCTAGTGATTGGCTGTGGATCACTGCATCTGCTTCCATCAGTCATTGGAGAAAAGTTCTGTGATGACAGTTGGGGTATTCACTGGTCTGATCTCTGGGGCAAGCCAGTTCAGTTCAGGCACCCTCTCCACTTTTGCTAGTAGCCCAGACTGGAGTCATCCTTGGGGATTCCTGGCAACTTCCTTAGCACTGGGTTTTTCTCAATCCCCATGATGTCTCTCTATCATGGCACCTCTTTTATTACATTACTCCTCCCTCCCTGTTCCAGTTCAACCATCCTATTCCCTTATTCTCTCTTCCCCTATTCCTACCCTTCGCTGCCCACCCCTCATCCCTAGTTTACTCATGGAGGTCTCATCTATTTCCCTTTCCCAGGGTGGTCCATGTGTGCTTTTCTGGGTCTTTCTTGTTAATTAGCTTCTCTGGTGTTGTGGGTTGTTGCCTGATTACCCTTTGCTTTATATCTAGTATCCACTTATGAGTGCATACATACCATGAACCTGGAAACAACCTAGATGCCCCTCAACTGAAGAATGGATTAAGAAAATGTGGTACATATACACAACGGAGTACTACTCAGCAGAGAAAAATAATGACATCATGAAATTTGCAGGCAAATGAATGAAACTAAAAAATATCATCCTGAGTGAGGTAACCTAGACTTAGAAGGACAAACATGGTATGTATGCCAGTTTTTAATTAGGTTGTTTTCTTGATGCCCAGTTTTTAGTTCTTTATATATTTTTGGATACCAGCTCTCTATCATATATGAAGTTAAAAAAAAAAAAAACAACTTTTCCGAATATGTAGCCTACCACTTTGTCCAAATGACATTGTCCTTTTCCATACAGAAGCTTTTCTGTTTCATGTGGTCCCACTTTTAATGGTTGATCTGTGATAGCAATGTTGTATTCAGAAGTACTTTCCTGTTCCAAAGAGTTGAAGGCTATTCCTCACATTCTGTTCTAGCAGGTTCAGTATATCTTGTTTCATGTTAAGTCTTTGATCCATTTGGAATTGAGCTTTGTACAGGGTGATAATTATGGACTTATTATCATTCTTCTAAATGTAAACATCCATTATTTAAGAATTTTTTAAATTTCATGTATAATTTTAGAATAAAAATTTAAAAGCTTCTATTCATCTTTCCATTTATTTCTTTATTAGTATAAACTATGTATTTATTCTTTAGACTTTAATCAAATACTACAATTATTTTTTATTGTTCTGTCTGGCCATTGGGAGCACTTTCATGTCAGGCCTTCACTCCCCTTGTTGTGTATCTAGTTTGGTGCACACGTTTCTAGTGCTTGGGGTGTATTGAACCTGTCTTTATCCACCTCTCTCTCTCATACACTAGTACTAGAATAATACATTTTTCTATGTATCTTAATGCCATTATATCAGAGAATAATATTTATGTTTAAGATATAGGCAATGGATATTACATGCAAGCATATTTCAAGTAAAATAACATTAGAGTAGATTGTGGAGGGTACACTAACTTTTGTAAACAAAAGATCTATGACTGTTTGTAGAGTTAGACATCTTACGTGTATTTGTTTTAGATACTTACAGTAAAATCCATCTAAAAATGAGTCACACAGGGTTTAATCAACCTATTATTTCCAACATTCACTATCTATTCTTCTTCATACTTGACTAGAAATGTATTGGCACACAGAAGGTTCTGAGGCATCTTTATGTATCAGAGCACATACCTGTCACATGCAATGCCCTGGACTCCACTTCTAGAATTATAAAAATAAAACATCAGACACACTTGAACATATAGCACCTCCCCAGAGAACATAATAAAAAAGCTCTGTGTGGACTGCTTGAGGCCAGTTTTCAGCATGAGGATAACTATATTATCCTTCCCATATAACAAAGAAGGAAAAAGAAATTCAAATTGCAAAATCAGCAAACTGTTTATCAGTAATTAAAATTTCATCATGAGTGAGAAACAATCCTTTTAGAAAACATTTCTAACTCTGTTGCAGAATTTGCTCTGACATTTTGGATCTCAAAGGATGCTGTTAACTGGTGAGTTGGTAATTTGTGCATATGTGAATGATAAATTTTCCATAAATACTGTTTTCAGAGTAAATTAAAATTTTCCTTTAAGAAATAATGTTTGCCCAGAAATTTTGCTCAACAGTAGAGTTTGAAATGCTTTAGAAGTAAATTGGTTCTATAGAGGTTATAATGGATCTTGTTTTCAAAAACAATATATTGGTGTCTCAAATGCTTTCTATTTAGAGTGAACAGATCCTATAATTTGAATTTGGTGGTTTGATAGTTGACTCATAGTTATTAAATTTTTTTTTTCATATATATAATCTTGGTAAAATATCAGTATTGCTATTTGTGCTGCAGTCTTCAAGTCAGAAATTGCCAGGAAATAATTTAATCAGTTACATGACTAATGTCCTGACAAAGGGATAGACATGATTATAAAGCAAAATAACATATTTAAAATAAGAATAAGACATAAGTGAGTAAACCATTTCATTACCTTCTATTATGCCTAAACTTGTAATATTGTGCTAATAACTTTTGTAGGAAGAATACTTAAAGACTGTTCAATCTAGATCCTTAATTTTATGGACTAAGAATGTTAAGTACTGAATCTAAAAAGTGACATTATTAGGACTTGATCTCAAATTTCTCCTCTCATCTCTTATTTTTCTGACATGACCAATATCTGAGAATATAATATCACTAATCATTCTTGGAAGGTAACAGATACTGCTACCTAAAACCTTGTAAGAACTATATACCTGCAACCTTCCAGGGCTCGTTATGGATCTAAAAACTGATTCAGTTCATGATTTGTGAACAGACTTCAAATTAGCGTATAGTCTCACTTTCTAATTGAAGGTTTTCTATTTAAAATAATTGGCTTTGAAGCAAATATCAAAATGTATCTGTTTCTTGACTTATTTAAACATATGTACAAATTCAAAGTTTGGCAATGCAAAATGAATGTTCAATTTATCTCTACATTTTCTTGACTTTGGACAGGATATATAAAGAGGTGATGATGAATTCAGGATCTGGGGTCAGAAAACTCTCTTTTCAAGATGTGGTTGGCTGTATGCAGGTTGTGTTACCATGCATAAGTATCTTCCTGGATAAGGTTACAGCCACCTTTCTTAGTGGCACATCAATACTGTTGCAAAGCTGTCATTCCAAAAAACATTTTAATAAATCTATTTTGACCTATTATGAAAGTTGAAACTCAAAACAAATCTCTAACAATAAAGTAAGATGTATATCTCTATTTCAACTTTAAAGTGCTTTTTTTTAAAAGCAAATAATTTAAGTTTAAACTCACAAGGATTATATATGAAGTCAGCTCCTGATTTACCATGCGTAACCAAGGAGATATCTAAACTATATAGGGTAATTAAATACTTACCAGTAATATTTTAAAACACTGAATACAGTGGTAATTAAACTTGATATTTCTGTTTATGAAGAGATTGAATCAAAGTGAAAAAAGAGGCCAGGATTTTGAAGGATAACAAAGAGGGGCATATAGAAGGGCTTGGAGAGAGGAACGGAAGGAGAAAATGTTGTAATTATATTCTAATCTCAAACTAATAATAAATAAAAATTTTATATAAAAAGAAAGCAAATTCCAGGGAGAAAGTTAAACAACAACTGTAGCCTTCGGAGTCAAGAAAACTCAAGATTCCGGGAATATATTTTAATAAATTCTTAACGAATGGAAAGCAGCTGTTTGACTGTTCCTGAGAATTCTAAAAGCTTTAATAATATATGTAACATATATACTTATACATATATATATAGTGTGTGTGTGTGTGTGTGTGTGAAATCTTTATGTGATTTACAGATGTACAAAAGTATAGTACAGGCATATGTGTATATATATATATATATATATATATATATATATGTATTAAAACATGTATATGTGTAGATTTTGCTTGTGAAAATTTATATTAGTAATCTAATTTAAGAATAATTAAAACTTTTTTGTATAATGGCAAAATTATACTATTATCTGCTTTGAAGAAAGATTAGAACTTACTTCTAAAAATCTTATACCTTTAGTCTAATTCTGCTTCTTGAAATTTCACTATGGAAATGATAGTCTTCATTTCAGAATTCAGTATCCTAAAAAGCAAGGACTCAATTGTATTTTTGTAGATTTTGCCTCATATTAATTTCTTGGCATTCTTGTCTTACTGATCTTATGCTTATATATCACATCTTTCAAGTTTGTGTTTTTATGTTGTTTGTGTTCAGGGGTTGTGTTTCTTCTTTTTTTTCTTCATTTTTAAAATCTCGTTTCTTTTTTTTTTTTTTTTTTTTTTTATTCACAAATAGTATTTATTATTGAATGTCTCCTATTTTCCATTATCTTTAAAAGAAAATTTGTATTCAACCAGAAAAAAAACAATATTTTACTGTTTTAATGTTTAAGTTAATCTTACATCAACATCAATGAGACACCTCTGTTAGAAATGTCTGTGTTGCACAAGTTGATCACGTCATTTTGATCACCATATGAAGATGGACAAAAGTAGACCCCGCAAAGTTGTCTTCTATTCTTCACATTTCTGTCATGGCCTAAAAACCCATAGTCACATATCACACACACACACACACACACACACACACACACACACACACACACACCAGATTTTTTTAAGTAAATGTCACTGCTATTTCATTATCTGGTACCTCTATAATTCCCTTAGAAGGCAATACTTCAAGGTATTATGCCAAAATCTCGTTTCTTTAGGTTTTTTTGTTTGTTGGTTGGTTGGTTGGTTGGTTGGTTTTGCCTGTTTGCCTGTTTGTTCTCTAAAGAGAGAAAAAAGGAATGAAATTGTATGGGTGGAGAAGTGACAATAATCTGGGAGAAGCTAGGGGAGGACAAACCAGGTAAAAATTTATTTTCAATAAAGAAACAACTGTTTTTTAATGTGGATGTCAGTATTAATTAATAGTATATAAAATAGTAGAAGGAATTTAAATAGCATCTCATTGAAAAACTGAATGTGAAATTGTAGCTGAAAATGCAGATAAGAGGTAACCTTTTGAGACTATTTGGTAAGAATTAATTTTAAGATGTTTCATTTAGAAGTATAAAAAATGAAATGTACGAACTATTAATGAGTCAATCTTGTCCATGATTCAAACAGCCTAGTCCTAAGTCTGAGAACTATCTACTACAATTTCCATAGTTCATGTAGCCAAATCTTTCAAGTTTTTATGATTTTTAATGACTGATAGTAAGAATCACAATAATGATACGTTTCTATGGGTTAAAATTAAACTCACCCTTTGTGAAGGAAGACAGTTATGAAGTTGACTTCAAGACACTAGGCTCAAAATAGGTAAACATCACAAATGCTATTGTATTTTTCAGAGTTACCAAGTTGTTCTTCCTAATACTTAAATAATAATATCTATGTAAAAGTCTGTAGAATTTACAAATAAATTCACTCTATTATTCTGTGAATTCTATAAGCTTATTATCAGAGCTGGTTATACTTTATATTCTATTGAGTATCACATGAAGTTGTAATGCAAAGGCACATTATAGAAGAATAAAAAGAACACAGCCTACATTGAGACATCTTTCTCTGTTATCCAGTTATTTGTGATTTTCACTGTCTAGAGAGTATATGGGTTTGGACAAAGGATTACATTGGACAATTATAGAATACAATTCTCAATTTGATTTAACATTTATTTGAAACCATCTTATATTTTCACAGAATCCTGAAAGCTATTGCAACTGAACACAAGATTGTTATCATCTGCTTTGTTTAGCTGAAGTAGATTAAGCCAAGTTAGCACAATAAAAAAGGGGCCCCAGGCAGTAGGATCAGGATCTATCCCAGGTGCACAAGCTGGCTTTTTGGAGCTCATTACTTATGGTGGGACACCTTTCACAGCCTTGATGCAAGATAAGGGGCTTGGAACCTCCTCAGCTGAATGTAACAGGCTTTGCTGACTCCCCATGGGAGGCCTTATGTTTTTGGAGGAGGGGATGGGTGATGGGATGCAGAGAACACTGGGAGGGAGCACGAAGAGGGAAGAGAGGGGGATCTGTGGTTGGTATGTAAAATGAATAAAAAATTCTTAATAAAGGAAACATGGAAAAATAGAATATGGTCAAGAAACTGTTAGATGACACTTCTAAACATAAACTCCTCTATTATGTCATTTCAGGTGACTTGCTTTTTCTGTCTACACCGAACCATGGATAGAAGAAGCAGTAACATCACAGTTTTTATTCTACTGGGGCTTTCCCAAAATAAGAACACTGAAGTCCTCTGCTTTGTATTCTTTTTATTTTGCTACCTTGCTATTTGGATGGGCAATGTACTCATAATGGTTTCTATCACATGCACTCAGCTCATTGACCAACCCATGTACTTCTTTCTCAACTACCTCTCACTTTCTGACCTCTGCTACACATCCACAGTGACCCCTAAATTAATGACTGACTTACTGGCAGAAAGGAAAATAATTTCCTATAATAATTGCATGATACAACTCTTTACAACTCATTTATTTGGAGGAATCGAAATCTTTATTCTCACAGGGATGGCCTATGACCGGTATGTGGCCATTTGCAAGCCACTGCATTACACCATAGTCATGAGCAGGCATAGGTGTAACATGATCATCATGGCTTGTTGCACTGGGGGATTTGTACACTCAGCCAGTCAGCTTCTTCTCACTGTCTTCTTACCATTTTGTGGCCCAAATGAGATCGATCACTATTTCTGTGATGTGTACCCTTTGTTGAAATTGGCCTGTTCCAACACACACATAATAGGTCTCTTAGTCATTGCTAACTCTGGCTTAATTGCTTTAGTGACTTTTGTTGTTTTGATGCTGTCTTATTTTTTCATATTGTATACCATAAGGGCATACCCTGTGGAGAGCAAAAGAAAAGCTCTGTCTACTTGCAGTTCCCACTTAACAGTAGTAGTTCTGTTTTTTGGACCTGCTCTATTCATTTATATCAGACCAGCTACCACTTTCCCAGAAGATAAAGTATTTGCTCTTTTCTACACCATAATAGCTCCCATGTTCAACCCTCTGATCTATACCCTGAGAAACACAGAGATGAAGAACGCCCTACAGAAAGTCTGGGGTCATCAAGTATTTCTGAAAGGAAAGTAAATTTCTGAGCTATGTCTGTTTTCCATGACTGGTTCCAGCAGTCAATGCATATAAGATCTATTGTCATTTTCTTATTCTATGGGAAGATAAGTGGACACATAGCACATCTGCTTTCTTGAATTATGTTTCTCCATGGATCCTTCATCAATAAGCTGGGTATTATCTCACATAAGCCTTCTTGTACGTTACTTCATCATTAGGACTATATTCTGGCAATGAAATAAGCTTCATTTAAAAGCAATATATTTTATTATTTTTTAAAGAATTTCATACAGTGTATCTTGACTGTATCCACATTTCCCTCAAGTTCATCCCAGATCCAGTCCCTTGCCTCCCTCCCCATTTTATGTTCTTGTTTGTTTGTTTTAAGAAGAAACTTTCTCACATTGTCCTGGTCCTCTGGCTCTTACTGTCTTTGCACACCATGTTTGTGATGTTCCCTGAGATTTAACTGTTGGGGTTGTGCTATAAATAGATTAGCTGGGGGCAGGGACTCCAAGGTCTGCTCGTGTCCATAACCACCACTTATGCTTTCTGTAATGGTCTCTGTCTGCTGCAAAAAGAAGCATCTTTGATGAGAGGTGGGTGATACACTATCTGTGGATATAATGATAAGTATTTTAGATTTCACTGCGACATTTTACTGATTTAGTAGATGGGTAGTAGTAGGCTCTCATCTATGTTCCATAGCCTCATGGTCCATGGATGGTTGGCTAAGTTTACAGTGTACATGAATTCTTATTGAGTGGACCTTAAGTCCAACTAGGTGATGGTTCATCCCCCCTGGATACAAGTGCCACTACTCCAGCTTATGGATTATTCTGTCATGCTGTTAATTTTTGTGGTTTGTGGACATTACAAAAGAATAGGACTGTTTATTGCTATTCACTGTTAGTAGAATGCATGGTTCCTCCTGAAACTATAAGAGTTAGTCCTGAGTGAGGAGGTTACCAGGTCAGATATAGATCAATTTCTTCAAATCCTGTGTCCAAAGAGTGTGGTGTCTTCAGAAATTCAGTTTTATCTTCTTTTTCTGAAAGATGCTAAGAATCATAGCAGTAATGTATATTGTCTGGGGTTTCTGGGATCCCGACCAGAAACTCAAATGGAGGTTTCCAATCCCTGATACTTGGATTTTTATAAGAAAGTCTATAGTTTTAGGAGGAGCATTCTCATCCCAGCTGATATACCTTCATACATCATATACATATATACCTATGTATGTATATATCCATAAACATAGCGATCATAAAAGTTTTACATAACATTTTATTAAAAATGAGTTAAATGTAATTGAAGTTTTCCTGGTCCCACCCAGCTTCCATGACCCTGCAGTCCCACAGCTGCTAAAACCCAAATGAACACACAGAGGCTTATATTAATTATTAACTGTATGGCCTAATGGCTCAGGCTTCTCACTAGCTAGCTCTTTCATCTTAAATTAACCCATTTCTATGAATCTATACTTTGCCACATACCTTATGAATTACTGGTAATTTACGTCTTGCTTCTTCTGGCTGCAGCTAGCAGTGTCTCCCTGTTCTCCCTAGTTGGAATGTCCCACCTTATTCTGCCTCACCATTGGACAAAGAGCTTTATTTATCAATTAATCAGAGCAACACATATTCACATCATACAGAATGATATCACCCATCATTTCACCTCTTGTTTCTTTTCAAAAAAAAGTTTTAACTTTAACATAGTGAAATTATATATAACAAAACAGTTATCCAGCAAGAATTATAGTTATAATATCTAGTCTATTTGTATTTGGCAAAATTAAAGAAGATATCATATCTATCCTATATTTGTAAGTCTAAGGTTTCATATCTATCTTATCACTTTTCACAACCAAGGAAAACCACAATTATAACTATCTAGTCTACCACTACATCAAAGACTCCAGAAGTATATAATATTACCTAAGTAAACAGGAAGAACATTTTAAGCAACTCTAAAATCTAGAATGACAGAGACAGCTTGCTATCTGAACAGTCATCCAAAGTTCCTCTGCAACAATGGGGCATCCATTCTTCAGTCTACAGGCCTAGAGTCTCTCAGTCATTTCTCTCTGTGTCCTGTAGAATGTCTGGCAGTTTCTTCTGAAAAGCAGGAACCTGAAGGACCATCTCGTCTTGCAAAGTTCAGTTGTCACCTTCCTATGGGTCCTGCATGTCCACTTTATACAACATACTGTCAAGTAGTTGGTATAAGGGTACTTTTATGCCCAGTGGCTAACTTTTGCCACAAAGAAAGCAAACTCCACAAAGTTTCTTCAATGCCCATTATCTTCTCTGAAGTAGATTGGTGCAGCCAGGAGCAGACATGTCTCATTGTCCAGAAAAGTCTAAGTTTTTAAAACATTTTAAATGCCATATTCTGTAGGTCTTTGAAGTGTTTGAAGATTATCTACCTAATTGAATTATATCTATGTGTACCTAGAAAACTTAACATGACTATAAATTTGACTATCATAAAAGACTAATTATTAATCTGTATTTCTTAATTATCCAATACTATTTAAATGAGCTTCACAAATGTAATACCTTAAACAAGAGTAGAAATATACAGTATAACAAAATTAACTTTTAATTTGTAATAAACTAAAATCTATAGCAATGTGAAACATTTTAAACAAGTTGTTAAAAAAACAAAAAAAGTAGATTCAATAATCTTTCCTTTTATCTTATCATATCTATATCCTTTATTTCTATATCATATCCCCCTTTCTTATTTTAGAAGGATATTGACTATGACCAATAACAATTTGTAACCAACAACCTAAACAATGACAAACATTCATAATCTATTTTTTGGGAATGTGGGCATAGTGTTCTAGGTTACTTCCTGCTGATAGTGGATGCCGGTAGTTTTATGGAGATCCTGAGACAATTTGAGGTCAAGTCCTGGGAAGACCTGCTAAAACCTTTTTTGATAGGTACCATCTGTTAAGGTTCAGGAGGTCTGGCTTGATCAAATCTGATCCATCTTAATCTGGAACAAATCTATAGCCTCTTGCTTCCTGTGGAAACAAAAGCAGAGCCTCCTTTCCAAAGCAACATATTTTCAGATTCAACTTTTGAAGTCAATATACCTTTAAAATATACATATTGGTTTAACTCAACAGCCTTTACAAGTAAATGTCTTTCTGTCATTAAAAATCCCAAAGACAATATAATCCAGACTCCCTGTGTGATTTCCATCTTTACATGGCTTATTTTTTTATATTACTTTTAATGTCTCTTTAAATACTTTAATTTTTAAAACTATCTATTTCTTTATATAACTGTCTATATTTCTTTTCCTCTCTCATTCAAGCCTCCGTACATTTTTACACACATTGTGAACTGTTTGGGGTTTATCCCATCTGCATTTGTCTTATTGTGACTCTATTGCTTTGAACTGCAGTGTTACTAGAACTGAAATGGCAGCTTTGCCTGCTGGGTCCTCCCACTTCAGCTTCCCTACATGGGAGAAGTACATTTAGAACCAGCTCTGGAGGTACCATGCTCATTGATGACTCTGTGAAACAGCAGGTCTATGCTTCCACCCAGCAGTGTGTAGCCCAAAAAACACTTCCTTTTTTTTTTTTTTTTTTTTCTAGCAAAAGCTAAATCCACTACACTGTGCTGCATGGCTCTCAGACACCACTGTGTACAGTGGCAGGAATCTGCCATGCTGCACTCAAGCCTATATGCCATGAACTGGCCATACTGTAGCTCAAGCCTACAGGCTGAGGTATCTCTCCATCACAGCTTTCCTAGGAGATACAACTAGGAAGCTGCTCTTGACTCCATTTTAGAACTGTCTTTTAAAGCTCTCGAAGTTTTGGGTGAAAATTCTTGTTCTAGTTAAAGGCATATTATTCATGTTATATCATCTTGCAAAGATGAATAAAATGCTACAGAACTGATTAGTTTTGAAAACTTGTTCTAAACTGGTCACCTGGAGAGAGAGAGTCTCATTTGAGAAATACCTCTAGCACATTGTCCTGTAAGCATGTCCATGAAACACTTTCTTGATTAGTGATTGATAGGAGAGCATCTTGCTCACTCAGAGTGGTGCCATCCTTAGGCAGGTGGCCATGGGTTTTATAAGAAAGAGCTGCATAAGCCATGGAAAACAAGTAAGTAAGCAGTACCTCTCCATGGTCTCTGCTTCAGTTTATGTCTGTAATTTCTGATTGAGTTCATCCCTGGTTCCCTCAGTGATGGACTCTAAACTGTAAGATATAATAAACCCTCTTTCCAAGGCTGGTTTTGGTCATGATGTACCATCACAGCAATACAAAGCAAACAGTAAAGCCATAGAATACTGTGCATAAAGACTCATGTACTGCTTATGAATTTATATACACAGCATTTTTATGTAACCAACAACTAAGTTAAGAAGCAGGTGTTAGCATTCCATAAGAAGTCCTCTTTGTTTCTTTTAGGCATTGATATATTCTAAATTTAATCACAAATTTCATCTACTCTACAAATAATTTGGTTGACATGTCCTTATGCATTTCTGACTAAGAATAGCACAAATTACACAAGTTGTGAAAGGGAAAAATCAGGAGCCATCTTGAGAGACGCTTCCCCCTCCCCTCCTCCAAAGGTATTTGCTGACCAGCAGTTTTAGAAGTGATCAGAATTTCGACTTATAAGGCTGAGACAATAGAGCTATGTATCCTGGACTTGGCAAAACAAGATATGGGAAGTGATGGGCTCAACTGACCAGAAGTTGACCTTAGAGGAGAGTAGGACTTGAACAATAAATCTGAAAGTACATATCCTGGGTTCAACAAAAGCAGGGCATAGGGAGCAAAAATTTATGTCTCTGTAGATACCCCGAATCCTGTTAGCCATCAGTAACCTCATGCTTATAGTTCAGCCAGTAACTTCAAAGAACTGCCTCAGCATGTGGTCATGCACGCCTTTAATCCCAGCACTCAGGATGCAGAGGCAGGCGGATCTCTGTGAGTTCCAAACCAGCCTGGGCTACAGAGTGAGTTCCAGGACAGGCTACAAAGCTACACAGAGAAATCCTGTCTCAAAAAACCAAAAAAAAAAAAAAAAGAAAAAAAAAAAAAGAACTGCCCCCCCCCCCAGACCCCATGTGCAATGCCAAGCTGCATGCAAACTTCTCCTATATAAACCCCTTAAAGTGAGTGCTCAGGGCCCTCCTCCTTCACCCGCTGTGTCAGATATTGGATGGTGGACCAAGCTTGCTTGTTTTGTTATTAAAAACCTCTGTGTGCTTGCATCGGATATTGGCTCTGTGGTGGTCTTGCTTGGGGGTCTTGCAACCTGGGCACAACAGTTAGAATCTATCTTATTATTATAAGATAGTTTGTGAGAATTGTTCTTTATAAATCAGAGTCTATTATATTGTTCCAAGACAGTCTATAAGAATCATACCACATAAATTATAAATCTATTGTGTTATTATATAATAGTCTGAGAGAATCATTACTTGTGCTTGTGAATTGTCTGTTCTTTTCACTAATGGATACTAAGTTGTAATAAAAAGTCACAGTCTAATCTTCTCAAGTCTCTTGTTGCAGGGTGTTTCTGTAGCACTCCATTTAGGGTTGCTATATATTTCAATACTCTTTCTTTATATATCACTGATATAAAGTATAATGTATTCATTTGAAAAGATTGAAAAATTCAGAGAAAATTGCTAGGATGACTAAAGTAGGAGATTTATGCAAATGTAAGCAAGTTAGCATGTCTAAGATTGAAGCAATTGGTTATGGTGTATATTAATGAATACAAATATTGCTAACAATTCTGTGGGGTAAAAAAGCAGAGAACTCTGGAAGCAGCCACATATGCAATGGAGACAATAAAAATCAAACAAACAAACTCCCTGGAATACTTTATATGGTTATGTTAACAATATTGCCCGGCGGTGGTGGCGCAAGCCTTTAATCTCAGCACTCGGGAGGCAGAGCCAGGCGGATCTCTGTGAGTTTGAGGCCAGCCTGGGCTACCAAGTGAGTTCCAGGAAAGGCGCAAAGCTACACAGAGAAACCCTGTCTCGAAAAAAAAAAAAAAAAAATTAACACCCAGATTATCACCACTGGGTAATCTAATCAAATACTGTCTTCTATGCATCAGAAGTGATTGTGATATTTAAAAAATAAGTCAGTTATGAAACAACTCAAAAATAAACTTTTCTGTAAATGCTTCCTGTAAGCGAAGAGATGAGTCATTAATAAGATGAGCTAGCCGGGCGGTGGTGGCGCACGCCTTTAATCCCAGCACTCGGGAGGCAGAGCCAGGCGGATCTCTGTGAGTTTGAGGCCAGCCTGGGCTACCAAGGGAGTTCCAGGAAAGGTGCAAAGCTACACAGAGAAACCCTGTCTCGAAAAACCAAAAAAAAAAAAAAAAAAAATAAGATGAGCTAACATTCACAATAGCAGTAGACTCACATAGTCAAATGCACAGAGTGTAAAGATGAGACCTCAGGACTGGTGGGATGTCTCAATGGGTAAAGAAACCAAACCACCAAGTTTAATGACCTAAGCTCTTTTTCTGGAGTCACATAGTGAAAAGAGACATATGATTCCCAAAGTTGTCCAATCATCTCTATTTGCACACCCTGGCAAGTGTATGTTCACACAAAGAGACACATAAACAACAAACAAATGCAATAAGGAGACTTGTTTTTGATACAAAACGAAAAACATTAAATATATGAAGAGTGAAATATTACTTCCTTAGATCCTATAGAAAATAAAGGTATTATAAGGGAGGATTATAAACAGCTCAAGACCATACTGAAAGACTGATGATGCCAAGTTTGAAGTCCATGTTAAAAATGGCACAATTGTTTTCTCATGTATTAGAAAAATTGCTTAAAATGTCAGCATGAAATAAAAATAAAACACAACAAGCTTTTTCTCAGTTAAGATTTTAAGACAGCTTCTTAGAAAACAGGGCCTCAATCTACCACAAGACCCAGCTATACTACTCTTAGGCATATACCACAAGGATGTTCCATCATACCACAAGAATACATGGTCAACTATGCTCATAATACCTTTATTGGTGATAACCAGAACCTGGAAACAATCTAAATGACCCTCAACTGAGGAATGATAAAGAAAATGTGATACATTTACAAAATGGAATATTACTCAGTTGTTAAAAACAATGATATCAAGAAATTTGAAAGCAAATAGATGGAATTAGAAAAAAATCATCCTGGGTGAGGTAACCCCAAACCCTGAAAGACAAACATGGTATATACTCACTCATAAGTGGATATTAGCTGTAAAATACAGGATAATTATTGAATACTCAGGGTCCCGGGATTGCACTAAGTTAGGTATGAGATATCTGAGGGAAAAAAAAATCTACCTACACTATGCACTTATATCTATTAACTTTATTCCTCTATGACAAAATTCTATCAAAACAGCTATAGCTCTGTCAGGCATTCAGGATGACAATAAATATAGATATATCAAGCTCTTTATCTGTCTACTTTATTTCTCTGGGATGAAATTCTGTCCCCATAACTTCAGTTCTGTCCAGTTCCCTAGCTCATAGTCCTGCTAATGACTAAACTCCTATGCTTCCAGCCTCATCTTCGTCCTCTGTTTCCTCATTCTCCATTCCACTACTCTCTACTCCTGGCACTCAGAAATCTCTACCCAAGATCTCCTTACCCTTTACAGAACCTCGGTCTTCCTCTCTTCTTTCTCGTCATGCCATTCAGTCTGTTCCACAGAAAAATATCTGTCTTCTCTTTCTGCCAAGCAGTTCTCTGTCCCCTCAGGAGTGTTCCTCCACCCTATGTTCCACCTTGATATGCAAAAAACCTCTATTGTTCTCAGTCAGTTACTCTCCAGAGCCACTAGGCCTCAAGGCAAGGAGATGGTCTGGTCTTCATTTGCACAAGAAGCAAAGCTATGAGTCTCCAGCCAGCTTATCTCCTAGACTCAGAAGGTGGGTAGGGGTGCAGGGGTAGGGGGTGGGGTGGGATTAATAACCTAGAAGTTCAACAGGTTTGGAAATATTTGGGCATGCAAGAATTTCATAGTAGAAAACAGCGGAAATATTAAAGGCTGGATAGTATCAAACATTCATAATAAATGGCTTGCCTTTTGATTGACCTTTGGCTGGTCAAAGTATAGCTTTAATACACAGCTGAATCTCTATAATGTATTCTTGCTGCCCACAAGAGATAATAATGCTATAATCCACAGACCCTGAGAGACTAGGTAACAAAGAGTGTTCATGGGGGAAGCCTGGATTTCCCTAGGAAGGGGAAATAGAAGAAATTTCATGATTGGACTGTGGCAGGTGGGGATGAGAACATGAGTGATCAGGTTGTGGGGGCAGAGGAGAAGAGCACTGAAGAGACTACTTAAAAGGGAAGTCATTTCAAAATCAAGGAAAAACCTAATGCAAGAAAATCTCCCAGGAATCTATAAAGATGACTCTAGCTAAGATTCCTAGCAATAGTTGATACATAGCCTGACCTGGCCATCTTCTGTAACCAGGCAGCACTTCAAGAAGGGGGTTTGGGACACCAACCCAGCCATACAACATTTGACCTACAGCCTGTCTAGCCTATGGGAAGTTCTGGGGTAAGGGTGACCTAGAGATTGAGGGAGTAGCTAACCAATGACTGGTCTAGCCTAATACCCATGCCACAAATAAACACACCTCTGAAACTGCCTGAAGCACCAGGACCTGTAGATGAAAGTTTTCCTGTGTCCTGCCCAGTCTGCAGCCACTCTGACCCAAGTAAACACACAGAGGCATATATTAATTAAAACTACTCGACCATTAGCTCGGGTCTACCACTGACTAGCTCTTACACTTAAATTCAACCCATTTCTGTTAATATCTATATGTTGCCACATGTTCTGTGGCTTTACCTGTGTGCCATTACATGCTGCTCCCTGGGCGGCAGCTGGCAAATCCTGACTCAGCCTTTCTCTTCCCAGAATTCTCCTTGTCTGCTTATCCTGCCTATACTTCCTACCTGGCTACTAGCCAATCACCATTTTATTTATTATTTTTTTTTATTTTATTTTATTTTTTTTTTTTGGTTTTTCGAGACAGGGTTTCTCTGTGTAGCTTTGCGCCTTTCCTGGGACTCACTTGGTAGCCCAGGCTGACCTCGAACTCACAGAGATCCGCCTGGCTCTGCCTCCCAAGTGCTGGGATTAAAGGCGTGCGCCACCACCGCCCGGCAATCACCATTTTATTAAACCAGTGTACAAAAGCATTATTCCATAGCAAGGACCCACAGGCTGGATGACACAGAGACCTAAGATATAAACAAACACAACTGGAGGGAAAAAAAATGCCAATGTGATGATGCCTAATGATATTCTGCTATACTCATAAATTGATGCTTAGCCCCATTTTTATCAGAGTGGCTTCATCCAGCAATTGATGGAAACAGATGAAGAACCACAGGCAAACATCAGGCTGAGCATTGGAGAATCATGCAGAAGAGGAAGGATTGTAAGAGCCAGTCAAGGACACCACAAGAAAACTCACAGAATCAACTAATCTGGGCTCATAGGGGCTCTCACAGAGACTAAACTGACAATGAAGGAGCCTGCATGGGACTGTCCTAGGCACTCTGCATACACTTTACAGTAGTGTAGAGTGGTTACAGTTTTAGGTTCCAGTGCAAGAGAACTGAAAATTTATGTGCACGTGAATTGCACAAAAATGTTCACAGAAGTATTGTTCATAATAGTCATAAGCTGGTAATACAAATATCCAAATATCCACAAGGGAATGACGACAGAGTAGCATATCTCTTGGCACTAAATAAGAACAAGTCACCAATAATGCAACTGCATGGTAAACTTCCAAACATTATACTACAAGAATAAAGTAGATACATAAAATTATATCATTTTTATTCCAGAAACAAAGCTCTTTCCTAGTTACCACCTGTGATATGGATATTTTGCATGTGAACCAAAGAGAAAATTAAGCTGTCATTGAGTGGCCCCACAACTCTGACAAAAGCTTTTTTTATTTTGTACTTTTTTATTCTCTGTATTATTTTTATTTTCTGTCAATGACTTTTTAATGGAGCTTGGGTACTGTTGGACACTTAGCTGTCTTTGGGTATATACACCCGTAAGTTTTCCAGTGAATTAGTTTGTTGCAATTCAGTTCCACTCCAAATCTGTCTTCTGTCTCCAGTCTTCCTTATTTCTTTTGTTTGTTTGTTCTTTTAAATCAGAGTCAGGGTCTTACTATGTAGCTGTAGCTGACCTGGAACTCTCTGTGTAGACCAGGATGGCCTTGAACTCATAGAGAACACTATGACTCTGCCTCCCAAGTGTATCATCTTGTTTGGCCAAGTACTTTAAGAGTGGCTATTTCTCTACTTATTTTTCTTTATATATAGCTTTTTTAGTTTGTTAGAAGGAGAGCAATTCAAACTAAACAATGAGATAAATTGGGTAATATAATAAACATATTATTTAATACATGTATCAATCTATGTTAATTTAAGTAATAAAGTTATAATCAAAATATTACTTTTTTGCTATTTTTTTTCTGGATTATGGCTATGATCTGAGCATTGATTAACCTTTAACTTTAAAATAGTTACTTAGTTTTAAATTTAACCGACACTAGAATTTAAAGTGTTTTTTAGGTTTGCAATTTTATTTTTACCATGGAGTAAGACTCTGGGAATACATTTTCCCCAAGGTCATTACAGTTTTTCTTCCTCTCCTTAACTAGACTACATAAGAAGTAGAAGAAGGAGCATTTTTTTGTCAAAGGCACAATGCCCAGGCAGATTTTGGTTAATGAGAAGATCTAGAACAAGAAAGATTGAGTTCTGTCATCCTATGTTTAGGAGAACAAGGATTCCCTGATATTCATTATTTATAATTACTTAGGATTATTACAATAAGGAGAAGATAAAAAAATAATGTGAATCCAAGCCCATTTGAAAATTATCAGCAAGATTTGTCTTTCTTCTCAAACTAAGGACATGAAGTTTGTGGAAGGAGGTGGGTTGTCAACTTTTTTGCATTTATAATAAAATTTAAATACCCTGTATTTTTAAGAAAAGGAAGTATGAGATTATAATGACAATGTTAACAGAATGACATATCTGTATGTATGGTGGCTTAGAGATAGTGAATTAAAACTGGTAATAAGAAAATGCTAGTCACTGGAATGAACATCAAGTCTGAAATGTTGAAAAAAGGAGAAGGAGGCTTTTAGATGCACATTGTCTTAGAGAAAGAGTGATTCCCCTCCTCCTCAGTGCTTTAGACAGTACAGGAACAGTATCAAGTTTGTGTGTAAGTATCTATCTGTTCTAGATAAACAAATCAACAAACATCGTTATAGTTACTCTAAACTTCTCTAATAGGAGCTCATTAGTTTTGAATAATTTCTATTTTTAAAATCAGTAAGATGCCAAAAGAATCACAGTTCATAAAACCTTTGAATTGAGCTTAATTCCAAATCTGATTAGACAACCATTGTTCTCTTGTCCACTTTCCCCTTTTATCTGCAATACACAAAAGGAGACAGATGTATAGTGATTTTTCTACAACTCTAGGACAAATACCTGAACACTCACAGCACACATGGCTTCCCAGAATCTCTTGGTTGGCCTGCTCTTTCTGCAAAAGACAGCTGAAATTGCAACATTTTGTGGCTGAAAGAATTAAACATAGTGGACCTTGAGAGATGCGTTCCCAAAAGGACAGCTTACCACTACAGGGATCACTTATGCCCGTGCATTGATTTTAGAAAGGATCTTGAAACCTCTATTAATCACAGCTTATCCATAATCATTGCTTTCCCATATCAATGATGCCCTTTAGAATGCCTGTAACTCTACTGCTAAAGATACTTCTATTGAAATCAAATTTGTCCTCTCCGGAGAGTCAATACAGCCCAATTGAATGATAACACCTTGCAGAAATATTGAATTCAAAGTCATCCACATAAAGCAGTATGGTGTAGCTAACATGAAACAGGATATATGAGGATGAATGAAGAAAAGCTGATGTTAAAGTGCAGAGCATTTCCTCTTTTGTTTTGGTTTTGTTTTTCTCTTTGTTTCATATAGGCATTTAAATATTAAGTTAAAGAAATTATGGAGAAATCCTGGAGTGCCCCCTATTGCAGCTGAAGAAATTATCTTGGATCTTGATCAAGCTGGCAGAGCTGGCTTCATCTACAGAAGATTCTTCTATTATCAATAATTATTATCATATTGATGCATATTCTCTTATCTTTGCCTCTTCTTCAGGATTTTGTGGTTTTTCTATGCTTATGGGAGTGATTTAGTTTCATTGTAGAAGTGACAATTTATGACAAATTATAATACCTTAAAAATTTATTATATCACAAATAAATTAAGGGAGGTCTCATAAAGATAAATGATTCATTTGGCTTAAAGTGGGATTATTACAAGATCAAATATGTCTAATTTAAGACTCTTTCTATAACACTACATAGTGATATTGAACTCCTGAGGTCAGATGAGAGGCCATAATTTCACTTCAAGATGACCCAATTTTTAGGGGAAGGGAAGCCTGCAGAAGTCACTGGGGCTGTGCTACTTGTGAATTCTGAGCAGATGTGACACTGAGACAGGGCAGTGTGAAGCGGGGCAAATCTGAGAAAACATTCTCATTTCCATATAAAAAATGCAGCAAGCATTTGCTGATACTTCAGAGGGAAGTCTGTTTATCTTATACAAAAGATCCAAGTACATTAGAAGCTGTTGTATAAGCCTTACAAAGAAGAGGAGGGAGTTCTTCAGGTGTCATCTGAGACTGGAAGAATTGGCCTTATGCCTTTGGACTTCACTTCTCATCTGAACTGAAAAGAGCATGGGCATATAACGCTGAGGTAAGCTGATCAGAACAGATGCATTTAAACTGAAGCCTAAGTTTGGGAGACATAAGGGCTCACCTTCCAACTCCAGCCACTTTAATTTTTCATTGGTTATAAAATAGAAATGAATGTTGATGGTCTTTTTCATTTTTATTTCAGGTAATTTTAAGTACTCTTGGGAATATGGCTTCAAGATCTTATTCCATAGGAGTAAACAATGTCACTGAATTCATTTTCTTGGGTCTTTCTCAGAACCCAGAAGTTGAAGAAGTATGCTTTATGGTGTTTTCCTTCTTTTACATGGTCATAGTGCTGGGAAACCTCCTCATTATGCTCACAGTTTGCACTGGCAATCTTTTCAAGTCCCCCATGTATTTTTTCCTCAACTTTCTATCATTTGTGGACATTTGCTACTCCTCAGTCACAGCACCCAAGATGATCGTTGACCTGTTAGTGAAGAAAAAAACTATCTCTTATGTGGGGTGCATGTTACAACTCTTTGTGGTTCATTTCTTTGGCTGCACTGAGATCTTCATTCTTACTGTCATGGCCTATGATCGATATGTGGCCATCTGTAAACCCCTCCACTACATGACTATCATGGACCGGGACAGATGTAACAAGATGTTGCTGGGAACATGGGTGGGTGGATTCTTTCACTCCATTATCCAAGTGGCTCTGGTGGTACAGCTCCCCTTTTGTGGACCCAATGAGATTGATCACTACTTCTGTGATGTACACCCTGTCCTGAAACTCGCCTGCACAGACACCTACATTGTTGGTGTTGTTGTGACAGCCAACAGTGGTACCATTGCACTGGGCAGTTTTGTTATCTTACTAATCTCCTACACAGTTATTCTGGTGTCTCTGAGAAAGCAGTCAGCAGAAGGCAGACGCAAAGCTCTCTCCACCTGTGGTTCCCACATTGCTGTGGTCATCATCTTTTTCGGTCCCTGTACTTTCATGTATATGCGGCCTGACACTACCTTCTCAGAGGATAAGATGGTGGCTGTATTTTACACCATTATCACTCCTATGCTGAACCCTCTGATTTACACTCTGAGAAATGCAGAAGTAAAGAATGCAATGAAGAAACTGTGGGCTAGAAAGGTTTCCTGGCAGACTACAGGAAAATAGCTGAAAGTTATCATTTAATTTGGCAAACTTCAATTTCTTCAGCCTTGACGAATGCCATTGCTTAGTGAAACAATAACAGCAACCTCACTGGATTCAGGAGAAAAATGATGTAGCACTGTGTTATACAGAAGTAAGGTATGATAATCATGATCATACTATCATATTTATGTTCAGATAATTTTCAGAAATGTGAATGAAAAAACTTCTATTAGTCAGTCATAAAAATCATATAAAATCATTGCTACCTCCTCCTACTACTTAAATATTTTAAGTGAGAGCATGCCAATGAAATACTTAGGGCTGTTTCTAGGGTTTAAAAATGTAGTACTGACATTGAGTGGTGATAGCACATGCCTTTAATCCCAGCACCTGCTAGGTAATGGGATCTCTGTGAGTTCCAGGCCATCTTATTCGACAGAGTAGGTGTCAGGACAGCCAGGGCTACATAAAGAAGTCCTGTCTCAAAAAAAATGAGAAAAAAAAGGGTATTTACCTATTAAGCTCTCAGTGTATGTATATTGCATAAATGATTATACACATGGGAAGGATCACATCCAACACAATGTCTTCTTAATAGATTTCAGAAAACAAGAATATTAAGCTTCACAACATTGAAACTGTGGTACAACTGGCAAAGAATGTAAAAAAATATTTGGAAGACAAAAATTTAGTGTCAGTCATTTGGTTTTGGTAAATAATATTTCCATTCATTATTAGTCATTTTCTCTTAGTCCAACAATTAGAATATTAGATTGACTGCTCTGTAACATCTCTCTTCTGATACCATTTCATTTATCCCATTCTCATTTTAGATAGATTTCTGAGTATAATATTTCCCTTCACTGGATCCACACACTGAGATTTATTTTACTAGAGTAAATATTGAGTATAAATGTTCTTTTATCATTATTTCATTGTATATTGCCAAAATAAAATTATCCAGCTACTGTTACTTTCTATACATATGTTTTAATTATATTGGAAACAAAATATAAGTGTTACTCCTGGGAAAGCCTGTATTGCCTAAGAATAACATTGCTGCATTCATATGATTAAATGTTAACAAAATAAACAATATGTTTACTGGATAGGTCTGAAAACTTAGCACTAAGGGGTATGTGTGTATGTGGGCCTGGTGGTGGTGGTGGGGGAGTCAGGATGAGGATCCAGATTTCAGTCAATCTCAGCTGCATAGCAATTTCTGGGCAGCCTAGCAGAATGAGACCTTGTCACACCTGCTTTTTTTCACTTTCCTGAGTAAGACAATCCCAGCAAAGTTTTCTTTCTTTCTATGTAAATAGAATTTGAAACTTGACTATATCTTCCTACCTCCTTTCCATCGTATTTTTTTATTCTTCTTGTTATATTTCTAAATTCCCTATTCTTTTTTTAAACAGCACAATTCTGTCTTTTAGAAACGAAAACCAAATTCTCCCTAAAATCTTTGTCATATTGTGGATCCCTTTTGCAAATTGGTTCATGACCTTTAAATGTGTCTTTTGTAAAGAGGATGGAGATACTTTTAGAGTAGACTGTGGTACAGATGATGAGCATCAGAAATATCAAGTTTGAAGGGCTAAGGAACTTGAACTCACTCTCTGGGCCCTAGCTCATCAGCTTTGAGGTGTAATATACCCAGAGATACTGCCTAGTTCACTGAAGGTCTAAGGAGAAATGAAAGAAATACCAATTAGTGTTCTGAATATATTACCCTACATTCCAGATTGTTAGTTCCACCTGCTTTATGCTTCTTGTCCAATTTTATTGTACTACTGACGAAATGTTTTTTTATTTAAAGTGTATACATGGTACAATATACATATAATATGAAGAATGAACATTAAAAGCAAATATATTAGCGTATCCGTCACCACAGTTATTGTGTGTGTGTGTGTGTGTGTGTGTGTGTGTGTGTGTGTGTACATATGTGTAAGAATGTGGTTGTTTTGCCACAGGGTCTTATTTACTACATAAGGATAGGACAGGCTTTGGTGAAGAAGACATTGACACAGCTTAAAAGGTGCAGAAAAAACTCACTGTTTTCTATGATATATGTTCAGTAAAGATTAACAAACTATACATAAGGAACTGTCCTTTCTTCATCTCTACAGTTTCCTAATTTTAGAGTCTTACACCACTTTGAAGACTTCCTGTGCTGCACATTTGTAAAAGAAAACAAAAAAAAATAGCAAAAACAACAGCCTGAATATACAGTTGAGCACTCATGGAGACTTTTTAAATGGGATTGTAGAGTCTCATTTGTGAACTTGAAAAATAGAGGTATTCATCATCTGTTTGAAAAGGTTATCATATGCTACATGCACATTGTTTTACATTTTTTAAAAAAGTTCAATGCAAACCTCAAATGAAAATAGTTAGAACATCTTTCTGTTCATGCGCAATAACTCTGTCAATACACCTGTGCAAGACAGAGCTATATGGTTTTTTTTTGCAATTTGCCTGAGGAGGAACATCATCATGCTCATTGTGCATGGGACTATGAAGGAGCAGGAGCTCGAATGTGTCAGTGCTACATGGGGTAGAAGATCCTACAGTGTACTTTTCCTATGCGCTGCCTCAAGAATTAAAGTAATATGAAGGCACAAGCTAGCTATCTCCTCTCTTAAAGATTACAATTTGAAAGCTTACCAATTTTCTGTACCAGTGTACAGTGGGTAGACATTGATTGAATAGCTAGAACAAGATACCACAAAGAGCTCCAACAGTTTGTCTGGGCACCACCCATATTACATGACATTCATCATGCTTTTATTCCCAGAAGGTAAGTGAGGCCATCTAGCAGGGACAATCATGATATAAGAAAAAGCAAGTGCTTTGTCATCACCACAGGCAGAACTAAACATAAGGACATAAATGAAGACAGTAGTTTAGAAGAACGTAAATGGAATAGTGATGTGTGAATTACAGGTGAAGAGGGATTTGAGGAAGACCTCTGATGTGCATATACTTGGAGTGAACAAGATGGTGATATAAAGAGTTATCAGCAAAAGTTAGTGTCTTAAGAGACTGTAAGCAATGGCTGCATATCCAACATACTTCATGTCTTTTTCTTTGATACCTCTGAGATCTGAATCCTGGTAGCCATGACTATGAATGCTTACAGCCTTTGTAGACCCTTTCTATATATGGTCTTCATAAGTATATAGGCGCAATATCAATGATGGACAGCTGTGTTGATGTATAGTAACAAAAAAAGAAACCACTATCCACATTGCTACAATATACCTTTAATTCAAATACTTCAATATCTGCTCCAGCTAATCTCTCCTGTTTACACTGAGAACCCTAAAATCATTCGTAGCTGTGGTAGAACTATTTCTGTATTAAGAATAAGAAGAATATGCAATGTAATTATATTGATCTATTTTTTCAATCTCCTACCATAATTCCTTACACCATTAAATTCTATTTTAGATATTTATATCTGGGTTAGGAACATATATAAGTTATATTAGCAATTTTTGTTATCATTATGACAGGATGTTGACAGAAGCATTTTTAAGAAGGAAAGGGTAATTTGGCTTATGGTTTCAGAGAGCGTTCATTACAATAAGGCATGGAAGGCATAGCAGTAGAAGAAATTCTATCTTTGGAGTCTGGAGCATGAGCCTGTATTTTCCCATGGTATCAGACAGAGCCAAAGATCTTGGAAATGGAAGCAGAAACATCTATAAACTCAATGTCCATAACTAAATGATATACTTCCTATAGGTTCCACAAAACACAGTTTCCAAAGTCTTCAATGCACTACTGAAGCCTGATCCAGAGCATTCAAAACATGAGCCTATAGGATACATTTCAAATTCAAACTGTGGCTGGGCTAGAGTGATGGCTCAGCAGTTATGAACACTCATTGATCTTATAAAGAGCCAAAGTTTGATTCCCAACAGTCACAAGGTGGTTCTCAGACACTCTTAACTCAAATCCAAACCACAATATCCTATAATCACATTAATCTTGCATTAGAAAAGAGTGATTATAATTCTTATGATTCAAGATGAACTGTTCCCCCAAAGTTCATAAGTGTCCAATTATTATTTTAAAAATATAGTGATAGTAAAGCCATAAGTGGAATCTTCCTAATGTCAGAGAGTTTCTGCTGTGTGGGTTCTCTCTACTTGTTCTAATGTTATTACAGGCTCTGAGTAATGACATATACACAAAACAAAAACCTATGGAATATAATCTCAAAACTGAATGGTAAATTATCTAACACACACATATACATGTACATATATTTTGCATGTATCTCTCTTTATATAATGATAAAGATAGATGATAGATAGATAGATAGATAGATAGATAGATAGATAGATAGATAGACAGACAGGCAGGCAGATGTCTAAGAATGACAGATACATTCACACATATTCTAGCCATAACAACAATCATTATAGCATTAGTTTAAAGATATTCCCTAGTTAGGTGTTAAGAATAAGGACAATGTGAAGAGGAAAAACATGCTAACACAGGTGCACACACACATAGACAGACATTCAATCTCTATCAAACACACACACACACAGTTAAACATACAACACACTCATATTGTACCTTGAAACAAAACTTCTATAAATTTGTAAATACATTACATTCCTTTGATTGAAGAAGACCAGAACAAAAGTATCATGAGGAAACATAATCACAATCAGAAAGAAAAAATCTATAATAAAGAAAATCATTTGAGAGAAGGTAAACATTCTAATGCTCTGAATATAAAATATTTGACCAGAACATGGACGTAATAGAGACCAACATTTAAAACAATGTGACTGAGATAAATCCTCACATCTCCTTGCTATATCTTCTTTTCCATAAAATAATTTGATATTTACTTCAGGATGCACCCCATTTGCCCATTCTCTAGAAGAAACCAAACCTCCATTCCCAGAACAGTGCTATTCTAAACATATAACTGAAAACTAAGATTTTCTTTATTAAAATAAATACAACCTTTGATTCCTTATATGTCACCTGAGACTTTTTTGCTCCACAGCTTCCTCATGGCATTTTTCACCTCTGCATTCCTCAGTGTGTAAATCAGAGGGTTGAGAAAGGGTGTACAAATTGTATAAAACACCGATATCATTTTGTCCATAGGGAAGGTGGTTGCAGGACGCGTGTATATAAATATGCAAGGCACAAAAAACAAGATGACTACAATGATGTGGGAGACACAAGTGAACAGGGCTTTTTTCCTCCCTTCAGCACTGTGGTTTCTCAAGGAATACAGAATGATGACATACGAGACCATGAGCATGAGGAAACTCACTGTGCAAAGGGTCCCACTATTGGCCACCAGGAGAAGGTTGATCACATATGTGTCTGAACAGGCAAGTTTCAACAGTGGCTGCAAGTCACAGAAGTAGTGATCGATTTCATTGGGACCACAGAAGGGTAAACTCAAGGCCAGAAATATCTGAACTGAAGAATGCACACACGATCCCACACAGACTGTGGCCACCAGCATCCCACAGACCTGGCGGTTCATGATGGTCATGTAGTGCAGAGGCTTACAGATGGCTACATAGCGGTCAAGAGCCATGAGGATGAGGATGAAGATCTCCAGGGAGCCAAATAAATGGAATGTAAAGACTTGTATTATGCACTCACTGAAAGAGATAGAGGCCTCTTTCATCAGAGAATCCACAATCGTTCTAGGAGCTACAGTTGTAGAGAAGCAGGTGTCAGACAAGGACAAATAGAACAGGAAGAAGTACATTGGACTCCCAAGTGCCTGGCTTGTCTTGATGGTAGCAATGATGAGAAAGTTACCCAGTAATGTCCCTATATAAAAGAACAGGAAAATGGCAAACACTAAGTTCTTCCTCCTAGGGTCCTGTGTCAAGCCAAGGAGAAGGAAACTGGTCACATTAATATTCAGCTGCATGGTTCATGAACGAGAAAGAAAGAGCATGAAATGTGTCATCTGCAAAAGAAAAAGGAACTAGTTTTACCAAGTGGTATGATAGATTATTTAAAATAAAAGTATTTCTTTCTCATAAATATATTCTACATCTGTGTTATTAAACTGTTGTTCCTACTCTCTGTCTTCAATTCCAAGATCTTCGTTAGCATCACAAAATATGATAAGAGTGACACTTTCTCCACAACACTCTTCACACACACATTTACTGACTTTAGCATGGTTCTGATTAATTTTGCAGTTCAATTAATGTAAAATGAAATGTACACTTTCCTTTATTATTTATCTTATTGTTTCATAGGCAGACATTCTGGTGGGACATCACTTATCTATTATTTATTTTTCTTTATTTAGAAAATTTTGAGTATCCTTGAAAATGGTCATGTAAAGTTCCCTGGGCTTTACTTTCTATAAAATTCTTATTTTCCATTAATGTTACATTATCTACATTTATAAATATTACTATAATCATTTTGAGATATAATCCAGTGAAAGAACAAAAATGCCAGTGCTCTACAAATAATCTGATAATATCTTAAAATATTCTTCACGATATTTTGAAAATGGTGTGTTTAGACAGAAAAGAATGTTCCCTGATAGACTATTAAATATCTCAATGTCTATTTTTTTCTACTTCTGAAAAGCATACCTTAGACTATTCATATGCTCTGAGAATACATTCAAATGAAGGGATATTTTTATATTATCTAATGGTACATGTTTGCAAACTAAGTATCTTCATATATAGGATACTTTGGTGATCATTGCCAAGAATTTGTAGGATCAGATCACAGTTGTCATCTCCACTAAGATATTTTAATAATCATGCATCTAAAAATTCCACTTTCTCAGGCAACAGGAAAGTTTCAAAAGCATGATAGTATAGTTTTAAGAGAAAGGGATGGATGGTAGTCTATATTTGATTTTTTTCGTTCAACCTACCTACAGACCTGGAAATTTTTATGATCCTATGGAAGTATGAAATATCACTTCTTTAAATAAAGTCTACTTTTATAATGGGGGAAATTTTAGAACAGACTTTCAAAGTAAAAACTTTTCTAGCTTTTATTTATAAAATGTCATTATCATCATACAAACTGAAATTTAATATATTTTTGAAGGCCCACTTATCCACAGTGTTCTTCTTCTCCCTGCTGTACCTGCAGTGCACACTCTGTGGTGAGAACTATGAACTGGTTGATCTAAGGCAGAGTCTTATAACTGAGACAGATATAACCTTACCTTTGTATGTTTGGTTCACCACATCCTTGGAAATTGTATCACGTCACCCAGTCTGAAAGATATCTTTCTCTCACTAGTTTAAATGAATTAAAATTTATTTAATTCTATTGTATGGTCACTTAGCCTGCATGTGTATAAATACACCGTTTGTGTGCTTGGATCCTGAGAAGCATGAATGCTTTGCCTACATGTGTGTATATTCACCATATATGTGCCTGGATCCTGAGACACATTAATGCTTTTATTGCACGTGTGTATGTATATTATGTGTGTTCCTGTTTTCTAAAGAGCTGAAACTGACTTCCTGAAAATAGGTTTAGAGGTAATTGTCATCCACTGTGTGGGTGCTGGGAAACCCAGTTTTTCTGCAAGAGCAATAGGTGCTCTTATCTTCTGAGCTATTTCTCTCTAGTATTTAAAAAAATTGAAAATGTCTAATCAAGTTATTCATTTTGGGGTGCTAGGGAAGTTCCTAGGAATCCACAAGGATGACCCAAGCTTAGACTACTAGCAATAGTGGTGACGGTGCCTGAACTGGCTTACCCCAGTGATCAGATTGGTAAATACCCCTACTGTCACCATAGAGTCTTTCTCTGGTAACTGGTGGAAGCAGATGCAGAGATCTACAGCCAAACACCAGGCTGAGTTCCAGGAGTCCAGTAGAAGAGAAAGAAGAGGGATTCTATGAGCAAGTGCATCAAGATCATGATGGGAAAACCTGCAGAGACGGAGAAACCTACAAAGACAACCAATCCAAGCTAGTGGGAACTCATAAAATTTAGGCCAACACCTGTGGAGCAGCCACGGGACTGGACTAGGCCCTCTGAATAAGCAACAGTTGTGTAGCTTGATCTGCTTAAGTGGCACCCTGGCAGTAGGATCAGGATCCATTCCTGGTGCATGAGGTGGCTTTTTGGAGTACACTTATGGTGGGACACCTCTCACAGCCTTGAGGTGGGGGCGGGGGTTGGACTTGCCTCTACTGAATATACCAGGCTCTGCTGACTCAACATGGGAGGCCTTAACTACTTGTAGGAGGGAATGAGGGGGTGGGTTGTGGGGGGAGGCTGGAGGGACTGGAGGAGGGAAGAGGGGGATCTGTGATTGGAATTTTAAAAAAAAAGTTAAACAGGACTTACTGTGAAAAAAATATTTATTTGCAATGTATGATCTCTGGCAAGAACTGAAACCATAAAGAAAAATAGTTTTCATATCTAACTTTCAAAATTATGATTAATGTCTTCTTTATTTTAAAAAATGTACAAAATGAATAACTAACCTGAGGACCTTGTGGTCTTTAGAAGTAATTTATGTGAAAAAACACAATCCCATCAAATACTATATGAGTTTAACCATTTCACTGACTTTATAGTTTAGGTTTGTTTAACATTGATCTATACATTGTCAATGGCTACAATGGAGTTATTTTTCTTGTACATACAGGCAAATATTTAAAAATAAATTAAAAATCATAGATTCATATTTCATTAACAAGAAAATAATTGTGAGTCTTCATCAATTACTTAATGACTAGAGTAATTAATGTTTTCTTACTTCCTTGGTCATTTTTCCATCCATGCTACAGTTATCTTAAAGCTTCAATCAAAAAACTTCCTGTACAAAGACAGAAACAGTTACCTTTGGACAGATAAAAATTGATTTGCATCTCTCTAAACATCATAGTTGTACAGTCTATGGATGAGAAGGTGAGAATCTAAAATGATTCATTTGTAAGAAACAAAAGAACTAATTTTCTGTGTGATGTGAAGAATTGTTTAAAGCAAAATATACTTTAACTGAGAAACACTCTAATTGTATTTTATCTTTAGAATGACTTTTTAGTAGTTTTATACTTTTTCATAATTTTATGCCTTATTGGTAAACTACAATTATGTGTGCCTTTCAAGTAGCTTCCTTTGTGGAATTAGAGACTTGGACATCTATGTCTCTTCAGTATTTATTGCTTTTAGTACTAAATTCAGTGTCATTAACAATATAGAAAGTTCTTGATGTTTCAATTGAAATATTCTCCATTTTGAATGCACTGATACCTATCTAATATTGTTAATGTCATTCAGATTACAAAGACATTCACATCACTAATGTGTTGATGATTTTTTTTATCTATTGTGTACAATAGATGGCAAGTACATTCATAATTTATGAAACCAAAGACAAGAGCTCTAACTGAAGAAACAACAGAACTGAGATTCATCAAAACATCTTAATCAGTTCCCTGAATGGCTCAGAATGGAAGGTCCCATGCTCTATACAGCTTAACCTAGCATGATATGCTGACATCCAGAAGAATAGCTATCTTAACATTGCAAACTGAGACATCAATCCTTGATATTTGCAACAAGTAAGGACTTAAAAAGGCATCCTCTCCTTTGATTGCTCTTAGTTTTTTGTTTGTTTGTTTTGGTTTTGGATTTGTGGTGGTTGTGGTTTTAGTCTGGATTTTTACTTATTATTTTTATTTATATTTATATTTTGAATTTATGTCTGTAAACCATATCTGTCCCAATGCCTCTCCAAAAGTAGTAATAACTTCAATTCCTCAGGTTCTCATCAGGCATTAAAATGTACCTCAATGTCCTCAAGACAAACAGCACCAGAATACAGCATAACTTCTAGAAACAACTGAGCTTACCTCCACTTTTCAAACAAGATGAAGCAACTTTAGATTAGCTGCATTGGCTAAAGAAATAGTAAACACACAGTATGAAGGTGTTGGAGGTGATGGAGAAAAACTGAAATAATTTCAAACCAGAAAAGGCAGAGAATACAGCAGGGTGGAAAACAGTGTCTGGTGGCTTCTTCCATGGGTATACATAGTACTGAGAGCCTGCAGTGGGAAGAATCTGCTTCTCCAAGATGCTATCTTAAAGAATCACCTGTCCTGAATTCAGTGACACTGGCTTTATGACTTTCAGAGACTGTTACACTTAACTTTACTTCCATGCATAGGTTGTCATATTCTAGGAATACTAATTGGCTGCCTAAATTTCTTTAGTTTGTAAGAGCTTAAATTATAGAGCTACATAACAACCTTCCTCAAGCCTCTCAAGCTATGTTACTTAATCCCATGATTCATGCTGTACATCAAAAGGAGCACTGGGAAATAGCCTTGGGCAGAGAATTCACACAATTCAGCGTATTTAAGGTACACTTTCTGTATCTAGTTCCTCAGTTGTCAGGAAATTGTCTGTGAAATAATTCTTTGAGTCATACTAGACAGACAGTAGGTGCATTGTGAAGGGCTTAGGCTTCATAAGATGATACCAAACATTTGTGAAGAATCAGCTACTTAGTGAGATTTCAGGAACAGCCTCATACATGATTATTTTATTATTACTCTTCATTACATATATAATATGTGTCCTTACTGTTTTAGCTAGTCTGAAGTTTATCTGTGAAGCAGTTAGTCAACTTCTTAAAGTAAATCTCAGGTGTATGTCTATTGTAAATTAGAGATTTGTAATATCATTCTAGAAGCATGTAAAGAATATTCATACTATACTAATGATATACAGTACTCTGCTCAAGTATTGAACTTGCTCATAAAAAAATCTGGCAGAAGTTTTGTCAAGGTCATTATTCCATACTAAACCTTTCTACAAATTTTAGTTAGATGTAATATAATGTCCTCTAGGTTTTAGGTGCACCTGTATCATTCTTGGTCAGTCTAATTTCATCTAGCTACTTTACATGAAAACATTTGGTAATCTTTCTATACTTTAGCATCTCAAGAAACAACCATAAACTTTAATATACCAAATGCATCCTTCACTTCCCACACTTAATGGACTTTCGAATACCTGTTTCTTATAAGGAATTCATTGATTTTAGAGAATTGCTTTATTCCAAAGATAGTATACTGAGCTGTTAAACTAGAATAGTACTCTAATCATATATTCACACAGTGTGTTCAAACATATTAAAATATACACATTTACCAAATCTGTAATACGTTTTCTCTGAACTCACGATGTGGAAGCAATCTCTCTCGCCTGTTAGAGGACTGACTACAGGAGTCTCACCTGTCCAATACCTTTTGATAGCAGCTTTCCCACAGGATGCTGAAAAAAAAATGTTATTTCTGCCCTCCAGAGGGAATACATTAACACATAATGGTACAAGACATTGACTTATTGGGTAGCATTATCACCTAAAGTTTCCCTTCTGCAGCTAATCATAAACATTCCAGAAGCTATGATTCATCTGATTTGTACTGTCTCTCTAGACTAAAGCAATATTAAATGAGTCATCTTGAATTCACTAACAAGACAGGCGTTATGGAACAGAGGTATTTTCATTTGTATTGAAGTTGACAGAGAAGAAAAGGAAACATATGAATAGGTAGTGAAGTTGACAATGGCAGGAATGAAAAAAAGAGAAAATATTATTGGATGAGAGAATTTGGATCACGACTCTGCCTCCACATGCTGCCCTAAATTAGCCTTACAATGTTGAAGGGGCAGGCAAGAAGAGATTAAAGCATCAGTAGTGAACTTGCAAGGTATTTACAAATATCTTCAGAGAGGGAAGTGTTGAATGATGAAACCAGAAGTCTGTTCTGTGGCCTACAGAAGATACCTTTTAAGATCGCTAAATTGTTAACAATTTCTCTGAGGATTAGTATGAATACAGAGCTCTGTATCTCACATTAAGTAAAAAGCCTTTCCATTTGTTTTACAAACCCATGTCACTGAAATCAGATGGTTCCATTTTCAAGGTCTTAGTCTTATAGATAAAACAACTGAAATATTATTCAGAAACTTTAGGTAAAATGAACCAGAACATGGTATAGAAAAAACAAACTACAAGACCAATAGAGTAGGCAAGCTAGAGATATCTCCAGCTACTTGTAGAAAAGAGTAAGTAGAGGAAATGTGTTTTTGAAGTTATAATTCTAGAAAGCAGTCAGATTTAGTGAAGAAATTCTGCAAATAGTCTCGTGGGCAATGGGGTGTGTTTGTAGAGAATGTCTAGAGTGTCAGGGCATGTAGCTTATGGTTTGGGCCATTGTTCAATAGTAGGAACACGAAAGAGAAAGAAGAAGTGTTTCTGAGTTGGAAGGCATAAAACAGGAAGACTAAGCAGTGAGGGTCTGTAAGCAACTGCAGCAGTCAGAGAAGCTTCTGGGGCATGTAAGAGCCTCTCATCCAGGAGACAGTCAGTCCTCAGATCTTACTGTTTCACTTACATCATGTTTACTTTCTCCTTCTGGAGTCAGGCTGCTCTGATTAGGATGTGAAACAGGCTTTTCTCCTACTAAGAGGGGTCTTCACACTCACCTGGTTCTGAGAAGCTCTCTGGAGTCCTTGTGAAAAGGTATTATCATCCTAATGATTCGTTTGTAAGGAAATGAATGGTGACTGACCATGATACTTTCAAATCCATGGTATTATGAATTGCTTTTTCACTCCCGCCTCTTGCCATGCATGACTCCTGGCTTCCCCCCTCCCCACTTTCCCCCTTGCCAGCTTGAAGTATCCTCAAGAATTCAACACTCTTGTTCCCCGACTTGCTCCCATAACTCACCTCTTTTTGTAATAATCAAAATAGAGGAATGCTAATATTTTGACCAGCCACTTGGGGCAGCACTGTGTCTGACATAAAAGCCTCTTTTGAAGGAAAAACTCTGCCCCTTTCTCCCTCTCTCTCCTTCTGTTTTTCCTCCCATGAGGTGTGCACCCCCCTTCCTTCCTCCCCCTCCTCTCTCTCTTTATCTCTCTGTATTCCTTCTCTGTCTTTCTGCCTCTTTTTCTCTTTATTATAATAAACTTGACGCAGCATCTGGGTTGTGTATTACTGGCTGCTATGCCTGCATGACATTCATCTGCCCAGCATGTTTCCCTGTATATCTTTACTATGAGATGGCTTTCAAGCCTAGAGGGAGGCAGGCTGGTTTATCAGACTATCCTTAGCATGATGATGGGCTCATATCTGTATGTATATTGACCTATATTTACAGGTCTCTTAGATAAAACAACCTGCTTCCTCTTCTCAGAAAAAAACAAAAACAGAAACAAAAAACATTGCTTTTAGTATTCCAGGTGTCAGACAAGGGGATCTTTTTCAGCTTTGCTGATTCTCATAATGGGGCTTTATCTTTACAAAAAAAGAAGGTGATGGATCAGAGGGACTTAGAATGACATGTAATTCAGGATTCTAATGTGCTCAAGCATTCATGGAGGAGATAATAGAAGGAAAAAGAATAAAATAGTTTTATCTTGGTCACTCAAAGATAATTCTGGCAGGACTTACAGGTGTGGGGTTCAGTGATGGAAAACCAGATGGTATATTTAGAAAATGCTACAAGAATCAAAGCCTAAGAAATAGTTCACAAAAAGGTGAAAGACAGGGATATGTTGGAAATTTCTTAGACATAACAGAAAGACAGAGAAAATTAAGACCACCAGAAGGAAAGGAGCGTTCCAACTTGGTGTCTGTTTGAAGTGTCTCACACCCAAGAACTGAAGATTGTGGCACAACTAAATTCATGGTAAAGTTTGCCTACATGTGAACAATATTCTTCTTATAAAGATTCCTTAAGTAAGAATGGTAAAATAGCATCTTAAGGGCAGCATCTGTTGTCCTTGAGTTCAGACTTACTCCTCTCCTAGCTGTAATCCTATCCTTGGTGAATATCTCACAACCATGATGATGAGCTTAGTTAGAGTCACCAGTTATGCTCAGGCTTTCTTTTAGCTTTTTATAGTGAAATATTAGTGACTGAGCAAGACAGGCACCTTCTCTGTTAATAATGTACCTTGATAAGACTGTCATTTTTACTATGTTAATCCTACCTATCCATGAGCATGAGGGATCTTTCCATTTTCTGACATCTTCTTCAATTTCTTTCTTCAGGGACTTAAAGTTCTGGTCATACAGGACCTTCCCTTGCTTAGTTAGAGTTACCCCAAGGTATTGTACATCATTTGTGGCTATTGTAAAGGGTGATGTGTCTCTGATTTTTTTCTCAGCCCATTTGTCATTTGTATATAGGAGGGCTACTGATTTTTTTTTTAGTTAATCTTGTATCCTGCTACATTGCTGAAGGTGTTTATAAACTATATGATTTCCTTGGTTGAATTTTGGGGGTCACTTATGTATACTATCATGTAATCTGCAAATAGTGAAAGCTTGACTTCTTCCTTTCCAATTTGTATCCTCTTGATCTCCTTATGTTGTCTTATTGCTCTGGTTAGAGCTGCAAGTACTATATTGAATAAGTATGGGGAGAGAGGACAGCCTTGTCTTGTTCCTGATTTTAGTGGAATCGCTTTGAGTTTCTCTCCATTTACTTTGATGTTGGCTGTTGGCTTGCTGTAAATTGCCTTTATTATGTTTAGGTATGTTCCTTGTATTCCTGATCTCTCCAAGACCTTTATCATGAAGGGGTGTTCGATTTTGCCAAAGGCCTTTTCAGCATCTAGTGAGAGGATCATGTGGGTTTTTTCTTTCAATTTGTTTATATGGTATATTACATTGACAGACTTTCATATGTTGAACCACCCTTGCATCCCTGGGATGAAGCCTACTTGATGATGGTGGATAATCATTTTGATGTGTTCTTGGAGTCTGTTTGCCAATATTTTATTGAGTATTTTTGCATCAGTGTTCAGATTCAATGCAATCCCCATCAAAATCCCAACAGACCTGGAAAGAACAATACTCAACTTCATACAAAAAAAAACAAAAATCAAAAACCCAGGATAGCCAAAAGAATCCTGTACAATAAAACAACCTCTGAAGGCATCACGATCCCTGACTTCAAGCTCTGCTATAGAGCTACAGTAATAAAACAGCTTGGTACTGGCATAAAAACCAACATGTGGACCAATGGAACCGAACTGAAGACCCTGACATTAATCCATACACCTACGAACATATGATTTTCGACAAAGAAGCAATTCTAAGAAAACGACGCCCCTTCTCCCTTAGGTTTCATAATTCTCAGGGTTATGGATGATGGTTATAGGGTTGGGGGTGGAAGGAAATATTAGACTCAGTATTCTAAAAAAAAAAGAGAGAAAAAAGGGAAAAGAAGAAATGGAGTGGATAGGTATAAGATATTATGGTAGATTATTGTATATACTAGTAGACAAATTTAGTAAAATAGCAGCCTTAGATAATTTGCACTGTAATTTGCACTGTTATGGATTCTTATATGTTGATACAAATGTAAACCATTTTTATATTTTTGTTTAAGATAATTTGTATATTGATACAAATACAGAACTATATTTGTTAATAATGTACATATATTTCTACTCTTATTTGAAATATTTGTATATTGATATAAATGTAAATTTATATCTGTCATACTTTATGTATGTTCTACTTCTGTTTAGGATATTCGGTAATTTATATATATTTAAGATTATTGTCATATTGCATATCACACTATATATTCCTACCTCTGTTATAAATATCTTATGTATTGTCACAATTTTGAAGTCATCGTTCTTTACCATACATTTGCTTATAGACTGTTTACCTTGTTTACGTGAAGCCTTAGTCCTTAGGTTATTTCGGTAGATAAGACTTATAGATTTATAGTCACCTATGCTTGTCATCTCTATAGTTACGTTAGTTAGGTTATTCAGATTTACAGATACTTAGGTCAGATGGACAGGTAATCTTCAAACACTTCATAGACCTAGAAAATATGGCATTTAAATAACTTAGTGAAAGACCCCCAGCCTCCCCGCCTAACATAGCTTAGCTCAGCTGCTTTTGAATAAAGCCTGAGAGGTACTGAGGAGTTTAGTTAACGGACATGGGATAAACAGAACATTTGTACTTAGCCACCAGGCCCCAGAGCAAGGAACTAAAAGGTCAGAAAAACACCCTGTACCCTAGACAGAAGCTAGGCGTGGGCGAGCTCGGGGAGAAACCACGAGCTGACCTGGGTTCGAACCTGGCCTCATATGAATCATCCAATCAGAACTGGCCTCATTTGCATCATCCAATCAAAACCCTGTAACCAGGCTTCTTGCTTCTGTACCCGTGCCCGACCCTATAAAAACCCTCTGCTCCAGCCTGTGGGCGCGCCAGTCCCTTGAGCTTCTTGAGGGTCTGTGTCGCCCCGGGTACCCGTGTTCCTGAATAAAGCCTCTTGCTGTTTGCATCTGATTCGTGGTCTCGGTGTGTTCCTTGGAGGCGAGGGTCTCTCCTGAGGGAAGACTGCCTTCGGGGGTCTTTCATTAGAATTCTGTTGATGTGAGACACAATTGCTCCTGGCTGCACCAATTTAATCCCGAGAGAATGTTGGGCTTCTAAGACATTTCCATTTTGAAGTTTGTCTTCTTGGCACAAAATGGCCTACTGGGCAAAGAACTGCCCTTGCCTCGAAGGCTGACAGTACAAATGCAATGCTGTCCTTTCTGGACAAGCGGGACACAAGGAAAGCGACCACTGTACTCTGCCAAGACAGGGTAAGATGGTCTTTCAGAATTCCTGCTTCTGAAAATGGTCTGTCAGATACTTTAGGCTTGTAGCCAATTTGAATGCACCAACAATGCTGAGAAACATTAGGTGACTGTCCAGCCTGCCAGCTGTCTCGGTCTACTCTTGCAAGATTCCCGAAAGTTGCTTGCATCCATCTACCATTTCTCAGGTACCATTTTATTCCTTCTCAGGTCTTTGATGGGATTGAAGACTAGCAGTTATAGTTACAACTTAGTAGATAGAACATATTAAGTATTAGATTCAGGTTCTTTAGGATAGGACAACTTTTGGAACGATCTTTGTAACATGCCATTTACCTATGCTCTATACTTCTCTGGATTTTAGTATGTGTTTCTTGCTTGATATTGTTTGCATTGGTTGTAGTTCCATCTTATCTAGGTCATTATCCCTCATTATTCCTGGACAATATTTGATAACCATTCCTTTGTATATAGTCTTGTATTAGGTTAGAACTTTCTTATTTAGACAAAAAGGGGGAGATCCAGTTACTCTGAACCTATAGAAGACAAAGTAGGAAGTAGTCTTGAACGCATTGGCACCAGAGATCACTTCCTAAATATAACACCAGTAGCACAGACACTGAGAGAAACAATTAATCAATGGGACTTCTTGAAACTGAGAAGCTTTTGTAGGGCTAAGGACACAGTCAACAAGCAAAACGACATCCTACAGAATGGGAAAAGATCTTCACCAAACCCACATCTGACAGAGGGCTGATATCCAGACTATATAAAGAACTCAAGAAATTAGACATCAAAATGCCCAATGGTCCAATTAAAAAATGGGCTATAGAGCTAAACAGATAATTCTTAACAGAAGAATCTCAAATGGCTGAAAGACATTTAAGGAATTGTTCAACATTCTTAATCATCAGGGAAATGCAAATCAAAACGACTCTGAGATACCATCTTATACCTGTCAGAATGGCTAAGATCAAAAACACTGAAGACAGCTCTTGTTGGAGAGGATGTAGAGTAAGGGGAACACTCCTCCACTGTTGGTGGGAATGCAAACTTGTATAGCCACTTTGGAAATCAATATGGCGTTTTCTTAGAAAATTGGATATCAACCTCCCTCAAGACTCAGCTATACCATTCTTGGGCATATACCCAAGGAATGCTCAATCATACTACAAGAATACATCCTCAACTATGTTTATATCAGCATTGTTTGTAATAGCCAGAACCTGGAAACAACCTAGATGCCTTTCAACTGAAGAATGGATAAAGAAAATGTGGTACATATACACAATGGAGTACTACTCAGCAGAGAAAAACAATGACATCGTGAGGTTTGCATGGATGGATAAATGGATGGAACTAGAAAAAAAATACATCCTGAGTGAGGTAACCCAGACTCAGAAAGTCAAACATGGTATATACTCACTCATAAGTGGATACTAGATGTAAAGCAAAGGATAACCAGACTGCAACTCACAACTCCAGGGAGGCTACCTAATAAAGAGGACTGTAGCTAGAGTTTTCCTGCCTGCCCACAGTCAGGAAAAATCTCTGTCACCCACCAGTCCCACAGCTGCTCAGACCCAACCAAGTAAACACAGAGACAAACTGTATGGCCGTGGCAGGCTTATTGCTAACTGTTCTTACAGCTTAAATTAATCCATTTCTGTAAATCTATACCTTGCCACGTGGCTTGTGGCTTACCAGTACTTTACATCTTCCTTGTCCTGACGGTGGCTGGCAGTGTCTCCCTCACCCAGCTTCCTGTTCTCTCAATTCTCCTCTCTGTTAGTCCCGCCTATACTTCCTGCCTGGCTACTAGCCAATCAGTGATTTATTTATTGACCAATCAGCAACACATTTGACATATAGACCATCCCACAGCAGAGGACCCTGAGAAAGACACAGGGATCCCCCAAGGACAGATAAATGGATGAGATCTACATGAGCAAATTGGGGTGGGGGGTAATGGAGAGCAAGGGTTGGGGGAATGAAAGATTAGGGAGCGTGAGGTCCCAGCTGGATCAGGAACTGAGTTGGAGAACAGGGAGGGAGATACCATGATGAATGAAGACCCCAGGGGATTAGGAAGAAGCAGAGTGTTAGAGAGGTCCCCAGAAATCCACAAAGATACCTCCACTGTAAACTACTGGCAATGGTCGAGAGAGTGCCTAAGCTGACCTGCTCTGGTGATTGGATGGCCAAACAACCTAGCTGTCATGATAGAACTCTCATCCAGTGTCTGATAGAAGCAGATGCAGAGATCCATGGCTGAGTCCCAGGTGGAGCTCCAGGAGCCCAATCAGCAAGAGAGAGGAGGGATTATATGAGCGAGAGATATTGAGACCGTGATTGGAAAAAGCACAGTGACAAATAGCCAAACTAGTGGAAATGCATGAACTGTGAACCAAAGGCTGAGGAGCCCCCATGGAACTGGACCGGGCCCTCTGGATAAGTGGGACAGTTGATTAGTTTGAACTATTTGGAAGGCCCCCAGGCAGTGGAGACAGGACAAGTCCTTGGTGTGTGGGCTAGCTTTTTGGAGCCTGAGGCCTATGCTGAGACACTTTGCTCAGCCTTGGTGTAGGGAGGAGGGGAATGGTCCTGCCTTGGCTGAGTCTACCAGGCTGGGCTGACTCCCCAGGAGAGATCTTGCCTTGGAGGAGGTGGGAATTGGGGGTAAATTGGAGGGGAGGGCTGGGGAGTAGGAGGCAGGAGGACAGGGGAATCCATGGCTAATATATGAAATTAAGTTAGTTATAAAATAAAGTATACATTAAAAAATATACCTTCAAGTATGTTTTCCTTTCTTTCATGCTAAAACTTTATGGTATAAGCTGAGAGTGCTCAGGAGCATTTCTGTACATCACTGGAATATTCTATATGTATGCTTCATGACTTTGAGCTAAGCAAAGCTCCCCACCCCATATATCTACTACTATGATTTTTCCTTAAAGTATGACCTTGAACTGTACATGTTCAAGAGCATACTCCTTAAATGAGCATGCTTGAGTGGTTTTATCCTGTTGGTCAAGGAGGGCAAAAATACCACAGTAGAGTCTGTTGGTTGTGTGCTAGATATTTATGACTGAGGACTGTGTGTGTTTTTATACACAGCCACATGAATGCCATGAGGGAGCTTGAGCATGGTACTGTGAACCAGAACAAAATATATGAATAATAAACATGTGTTGGAGCTGTCATAATTTCCAGCAAAGAGTCAACTTCTATTGCTTTGTTAAATAGGTGTGGTATGTATGTCAAATGCCTTCCAAACATCTGTGTTTATGTCAATTAGCTATTGTTATCTTCAACCATCTTCATGAAGGAAAAAAATTCTTTATATAATGTGTAGTAGTCATAAAGAGAATCAAATTGCATATCTTAAAAAAAATAAAACATACTATGTGTTTCTTCTTGTGGTATGTTTTGATGAATAGCAGTCTTTTGATGGTGCAGACACTTCTTTTGACTCATCCTCTAAACCGTCAAATATCCCTAGTAGGAAAAGTATGTATGGACTCATCATGCTCACACATGTGTGTAGAGCATACATCTACACACTCTGCTTTATCACTGAAAAACCTACTGTTCCAAGGAAAGATGTCATGTAGCATCAAGTCATTTAAAAAAGCACATGCATAAATAATGATAGAGATAATTTTCTTTTGGAAGGATAAAATATTTCACTTAATATGCTAGTCTTTTGAACAAGTACATGGGTGAAGCAATGATTTAGATGTGTGCACATTTTGAGATAAACATAAAGAGGAGTTCTTGACACCACAGACAAACTATGATGACTTTAAGATTCTCCCCTTCTCAATTCCTACATGATGCTAAGACAGTAAAAGTTCAATCAAAGAACTGTGTACAGAATAAATCTAGAAATTCTGATCAAAGAAAGACTAATGCATGAGTAGAGGGAAATAGCTAAACAAAGGGAATTAAAACACTGAGCTGGGAGGGAAAATGCATAATGGCAATACTATATAACACATGGGAGAAACTATAAGTGGATCAGCAATATCTGTGTAATGGAGAAAATAAACATGTGATATATTATGAGGAACTGTGAAAAGGCTGGACTCTATTCTATTTTTTTAGGTAAGTGGAGACATCTGCTGATTGATTTCCTTTTTCTAAATATTGGTCCTCATAATATATGACTTTAGGTGACATCAGTTTATAATATAGAATTGGAAGCACAGTAAATACAATGATATAAAATACAAATAAAAGTTGAGGTTATAACTCAGTTATACAATTCAATGAACACAAACATATAAATCAAAAGGTCTTTGAGGGTCACTTGGTGTGTTTATTTATCCCTTAATTTTTATGAGTTATTTCTAACAAAAATAATGTCAAAAATTATATTTATTTTATGTGAACATATGTGTATTATATTCATAGCCTGGGTGAATTAAATTGTGAAGATCTAGTTTTTAAGAAGCAGTGCTCTCAAATACTGGATTATTTGGAAAAATGTGGAGGAATTGGAGGGATTTTGGCTTGTTAATTGGTATCCAGAATCTTCCCAAGAAGGAAGAGCAGGTGTGTGGTTATATGTATATATGGCATGGACTCTCAACCACAGTAATCAGAGCAAGCTAGGCTGAGTGGATGAAGGAAAAATGCACTGGATCTGGGAGAAATATTGGCGTGCATTCATACACAGGACATCACAGGAAGAAAGAAGCAAATGTGAAAATAAAAGCACACATCATAAAAGTGTCTCCTAAAACTTGCCCTCTTATGACTTTAATTCATTAACTGAGATCTTCCAGATGAAATATTATATCATTACACATGCATGGTAAAAATATACTCTCATGACTATTGCAAACTAGTGAGGCATAGACAGGAAGAGTCACAAAGGCAGTATGCCCCCTGACCTCCCCAAATCCCAAAGCAGCTTTCATAACACCATTATTATGCCAGCATAGTGAGGTACGAGGTTACAGCTTTAGAGTCAAATAGGCTTTAGAAGGGTAACCAATGAAAGAGATGGAAATATGGAAGCTTAATGTGGTCAAAGTATATATATATATATATATATATATATATATATATATATATTATATACATATATGAAAATGCCTTTATGCAGTCCAGTATAATGTATAATGAGTACATGGCAATAGGAAAAATTTTAAATATAATAAGAGTAAAATTAAGTAAGTGAGAAGGTTGGATTAAATTAATAACAAAAACAGGGTTTATGTAATATTTGAGACAGAGAATTGAAGTGGCTAAAGGGGTGCTTCATTTTTAGTGTGTGTGTGGGGGTGGGGAGGTGTGGCAGAGAATGGAACCTAGGGCTTTCCCATCCTAAACACGTACTCTACCAAACCATGGCCATTCTTGCAGTCTTCACATCCACCTGGACCACTTCTGGACTAATTTGTGCTATGTAGAGTGTGCATAGCCATAAGTTGCTGCTTTGACTCATAACCTTATCCCCTAGAACACATATATAACTTGTGCTTTCTGTGATCTTCCAAATGATAGCTGACCTGGGAAAACAGGACCAGAATCACAAGAATGCTTCATTTATTTCAACTCTGAATGTGACATTCGAGACCAAACCTTGTGCATGGCGCTTTTCATCTCAGTGTTTCTCAGAGTGTAGATGAGGGGATTCAGCATGGGGGCAATCACAGTGTAAAACACAGAAATTTCCTTATCCTTATTCTCACTTCCTGCAGGTAGAACATAGGTATAGATACAGGGCACAAAAAATAAAACCACCACCATTACATGAGAACTACAGGTTGAGAGAGCCTTACGTCTCCCTGCAGATGATCTTCTTCTCAGATTATACAGGATGAGTATGTAAGAAGCAACCAGTACAAGGAAAATGGCAACCACCACCATCCCAGAGTTGGCAATTACTAAAATACTAACAATATGAATATCTTTACACACCAGCTTCAAAAGAGGCTTGACATCACACAGGTAGTGATTAATGTGATTGGGACCACAGAAAGGCAGACTGAGCACCATGAGAAGTAAAGCAATAGAGTGCCAGAACCCCACTGCCCAGGCCACGACAATCAACATATCACATCTCTTCCTGTTCATGATTGTCATATAGTGCAGGGGCTTGACAATGGCAACATAACGATCCAAGGCCATGGACACCAGGATGAAGATTTCTACACCTGCCAGCAAGTGGGCAGTGAAGAGCTGGGTCATGCATTCATTATAGGAAATGTTTTTTCTTGCTGCAGCCAAGTCCCTGATGAGCCTGGGCACCACGGTGGAGGTGTAGCAGAGGTCCATGAGAGAAAGGTGACAAAGAAAGTAGTACATTGGTTGCTCGATTAAGTTGCTGTAAGTGATGGTGAGTAGGATGACAGAGTTCCCCATTAAGACAGCCAGGTAGCAAAGCAGGAACAAGAGAAAGAACAGCAGCTCTATTTGTCTATTTTCCCAAAGGCCCATAAAGACAAACTCTGTGACATTTTTATAATTCTCCATGAAGTCTAAGGGGAGTGAACAACACACAGCTAAAACTTAGTTCCTCTGAATGTAAACAAAATGAATGATACAACTTTGATGGATTTTTCAGTTTTATAGAGATTTATACACTGAATAGCAACCATCATATTAGATTTTTTATAACCATTGTTTAATCCCTTAAGGTAAAAATGTATAATACTCCCAATGATTAACTAAATATTATTAATAATTATTCTAAGCCTATAAATTTTTTACATATCTTATACATATTTAACTCATATATAATCAGTTTGGTTCTGTTCTAATAAACATTTTACATGTGAAGAAATATAGAAATGGCAGGTGGAAGTGAGTTGTAAAAGTTCTTAAATATGAAGCAGGTCTAAATTCTGTATATTTTTCCAGATTTCATTCTGTTAATGCCACTGTAGTATTGTCCAATAACAAGGAGAATTCCACTCATTTTCCTTCCTTGTGAATAAAAAAGATTTATATTTTGTCTGGCATTTAGTAAATTTAAAATATTTGAGAATTCTTTTTTCTGTATGTCATATATGATTTATCTATATTACACCCAAATCACAGTTAGCATTTAATACATCACATAGAATTGAAAATAATTTTCTGAAAGGTTCAATGTTCTTAATCACACCAGTAAAACAGCCTGAATTAGTTGACAAGAATTTCAATGCTTCTCCTGTGATAATTTCAACAAAGGTCGAGACACAGAGAGTCTAGGAATAAAGAATTTGAGGTAACTATATGTCTGGCATTTAAATTGAAAGGTCAATTTTTATATTTATCTAAAAATCTTAAGGTACATTTTAGAGGTAATATGTTATAGTCACTCCAGCGACATGTTCATTTCCATGTGACATGTCCTTCTTTTTTAATTACATACTGAGAATGTTATAGCCATGGTGATGTTGACATCTTGGAACACAGAGGGAATAAGTTGATTATCTCATGTTTTAAAAGCATTTCAATGTTTTTAAATGTCCTCAGCAACAAAATACTTTATTTCTTGTAGACTACAGATTTAAAAGAATCTGGGTTATCAGTAGGAGCAGTAAAGGCAGAAGCTTGCCACAAGAGTGTAAAGCTGAGATGCAGAGAATTTATTTTTCTACAGCTGAGCAAATCTATTACTCCATGCCTCCTACTTCAATTGTTTATAAGATGTAATGCTCTGGATTTTGTGTTTTTCCACAATGAGATTGATTGACTTCACATTAAACAACTATCAAGTACACAAAAGAAAATACTGACTTTGTGTAAATTGGTTCCAGGTTCATAATATATGGAGAAGTCTGTGGATTGAAGAGCCAAAGAAATGTGAATGAAAGAGGTAGAAAGCACAAATCTTAATAGTTCAAAATGTTTCCTAGACACTGAAGTGATTATAAAACTCTTTTAACATGAAGATTCAGAACTTATTACTTTTGATGATCACATTGTCTAATCAAATGCAGATCTGTATGGACAGACATGCTCCAAAATAAGAGTGTCTAGATGTCCTGTCAAATTACACCATTATCTTGAACCATCCCAAGGTTCTGCTCTATCCCAAAGCCCCTTTTGTTCTCTCTTTAATTTGATTTTTAAGGAAACAAAGAAGGAAGAAAGAGAATGAGGGAGGGAAGGAATAATGGAGGGAAGAAGAGAAGAATGAACCAAAGAAGGAAGGAAGGATGGGAGGGAAGACCTCCAGGAGGGAGTGAGGGAGGGGTATGCTTATTTGGGGTCCAGCTTCGAGGATACACTTTATCAAGGCAGAGAAGTTATAGCAGTAAGATTGACTCTAACTATGGAGTCAGAAGCATGACATGGATAGCCTGTTGCATCCAAATTCAGGAAACGGAAAAAATGCTGGTGTTCCATTAACAGCCTTTTGATATGTAGGCTTTTTCCATCCTCCTCTTCTCCTTCCTCCATTCTGCTACCACCTCACTCCATCTAGCTGGTCTCTTTCCTCTACCTAGAACAGTCCCTTGATGACAGTCATGTCACATACGCACTGCTCTCTCTTTTATCTATCTATTCCTATAATATGAGATTAATCTCTCTCTCCCTCTCTTTTTTCTACCTCTCTCCCCTGTTCTCCTCTCTCTCCCCCACTTTCCCTCTCCCCCTTTTCTCCTCTGTTCCTCTGCCCTTCTGTCTTTCTTTCTTTCTCTCCCTCTACACCTCCCCCTTCTCTGCTTCTCCCCTTTCTGTCTCCCCCCACTCTCCCCTTTTCTTTCTCTATCTTTCTCACATACAGAGAAACTTTTATAATCAGATTTATATTAATTTTACCTTATTAAGTAACATAAGTTTATTTAAACCATATTTCCTAAAAGTCTACAATTTAATTTTTTTAAATGAAAAGTCTTCTGATACATATTGCTTACAAAGTTCTGTCCACTGCATCTTGACTGGAAAAAAATAGGAAGGAGGGATAGCATTGAAGTGTAACTTGTGAGATTTAAATAAAGTGGTAAGAACGTGAAAATATGTCACTAGTGTTAACTGTCAGGTAGAATGTTCTATCGTTGTTCTGCTGCATTTAATAAGCTGACCTTATTAGGAAAAACTGTAAAGCAACAATAGATAACCTAAAGGACATGTGCAATTAGAGAAAAGAAGGGTTTACGTGTTTTCTATTTAGCATTAATTATGCTTTGAACGGGGTCTTAATTAGCTTTCATCACTTTTCTTATTTTTTCTTCATCATACCTGGTGAGCCCTGCACGTTGTGTTTTACCTCTTTTCTAAATAGACACAGACCAAGACAAGCTGCATGTGGGCAAACGGGAATGGTTTCTGAACATTACTTACATATTTCTAAAGATCATACTTTCAGAAAACGACTTAAAACCTTGGCTGTCAAGCTAATTTTCCCTACAACTGCCATATAACTTTTAAAATGTCTTATTTTTAAAAATAACTATGAGCAAAAATACATCAGGAATTGAATTTATTGGTGGGATTTATTAACACCAAATTTTATGCATATAAGCCATATGCATAAAATTATTTATTATAATCATAGCTATATATACACATACACACACACACACACATACACACACACACACACACACACACACACACACACACACACACAGTACTTACTTCTGACAGGGTCCAAATTTTTCTGGGATACTGCCTGTCTTTTAAAGTGGTTCCTTTTTTTTTTTTTTTTCTCTGTGATCTTTAGATGAAACAACAACAACAACAGCAAAATAGATGTGGGAAGCACCTCTCTCTCCCATGAATCTTTAATCCAATGTAGCTTTTATTCATTGCCTGAAACACTTTAAGCTGAAAGATGGGGAAACCCAAGGGGAAATAGTCTCAGGGCACTTTTTTCAACAGGTCTGGGCTGTAGTTACAACTGTCGAGGTAAAGCCAACACTACCAAGTGGTTACATATTAAAGATTTCTCTTAACCAGTTAGATCTATGACATAAATGCTCCATTGTTTTTGTTGGTGTTGATAAAGTCCTGTGAATTTTTCCTTTTTTTCCCCAGAAATTTTCTTTCCAGACAGAAGCTGCTGTTGTGTGATGTGTATATGACATATTTAATAAATGCTGGATTACTTTTCATCTCACTGCATCACTGTGCTGGGAATAACTTTACAATATTAATATTATCCTTATCAGTATTACCCTAAATATTGGTATTATTATAAATGTTTGAAAATTCTTTCTCAGTGTTTAATTATACCCAGTGGAAATTCAGAAGAAATGCGTAGTACTTGGCGTTAATAGATACTCACTAGCATTAGTCTAATGCTTAAAGTGGAAAATTCCACAGCATCTAAACTATTGTCCTTGTCGTCTTTAACATGTGGGATTACTTTTTCCCTTATCAGAAGCAGCTTGCATAATATGTGCAACTGAATCTGCACATTTTTATGAATAATTCTTTCCTATGATTCAGTTGCTTTAATAAAAGTTTTTCTACTTATACTAAAGCCTGGATATAAAACTAGAAATAGAAGTCTGTCATAGTGACACATGTCTGCAACCATCCATTACTCAGGAGGCTGAGACAAGGAAATTTTTGTGAATTTTAAGCCCACTTGGTCAACCACCTTAGTTCTACTCCAGCCAGGACACATAGTAAAGCTCTGTCTCAAAATGCAAAGAATACACACACACACACACACACACACACACACACACACACACACACACAAACACACACACACAGAGTAGTAAATAAAATAACAGTAGTACACCTGATGCTATTTTTGCACTCATGTGCCATTCTCACATATTTACATACAGCTCATTACCCACACATTCATTGATGCTTCCTCTTGCTGGTTTTAAAATTAATTTACTTCTATTTTCCTTCTTTTTACTTGCTTTTATTAGTCCAATACACCTTCTTTTGTCTGAGATATCAATATGTAGATATTATCCCTCACATCTTCAGTTTTTGCATCTTAAAAGTATTCTTTAATTAATTTCTACTTGCAAGACAGTGAAAACATTCTATTCCCTAAATAAGAACCTGGTACTAATAAGACTTGATAAGCATATCCTCATGTAATTGGATTACTAAATACCTATATAGCCACATTTCCTGCCTGATTCTGGAAAGTATTTTATCACTTAGTAAAAACTACTAAACTTCCTAACATTATTTAAGCATATGGTACTTTACTGTGTTTATAAGGGTTTTTTTTTTGGGTGTTTTTCATTCTTATTATAATCAAAGAGTTAAACAATTTTTTATATTACATACTTCAAACCGGGGAAGAAAACCTAAGTGAGAAATATAAGCATCTACAGGAGAAAAAAAGAAAAGAAAAGAAAACATAGAACCCCTTACGGAGATGGCTAAATTTAGCTCATAACAGAAGAATCAAAGTATGATGGCTATTTTTGGTTGTCAACTGACCACATCTAGAATTAAATAAAATGCACACCTGTGAGGAACTGTTTTCTTAGTTAAATTATTTGAAGTGAGAGACCCACATCTAATTCAGATCTTTGAAGTGGGAAAAATCTACCTTTAATCTGGGCTACATCTTATGTGGCAGCCTATATAAGGGGCAGAGAGGAAGGAATCTTGCTGTCTCTCTGCCTGCTTGCTCTCACTTTTACTAGCAAGCCCATTCTTTTACTGGCATTAACACCTATTTCTTTGGGAGTCTAGTATATACTGAGACCACCTGAGAAATCCCAACTTGTGGACTGAGAAAATACTGGATTCTCGGGCCTTCCATTGGTAAACAGCCAATTTTGGGCTATCTGGACCACAGCCTGTAAGCCATTCTAATAAACCCATTGCAATACACCAAGAGACTGAGAAAGTCAGTCCTAGTAGGAGCAAGGTAAAGCTAAACACATATTATAATGACAACAGCCTCATTTAGGTAGGTGTACCAACTCAGCCTACTTGGTCATGAATATTCCCAGCAAAGAGCTTGATAAGATGTTATTAACAGCTCATTTTATCCTCATGAACCATGGAAATAAGAAAATCCTTAAATTACTTAGGACATGTTCAAAGTACCTGGACATGCAACTTTGATTTGTAACTAAAAATAAGCAATCATGGGAGAATGCAAAGGTGCAATAAAAGTGAAAATGAAGTCCTGATTATTATCTGAGACTAGATGTGAATTGTCTGTGTTCCAGTAAGAAACACCAACATCCAGAGATAATCAAACAATAATTAACTAGGGAAAAAGAATAGAAAACATAAGCCAACACAAATATCTTATAAAATATAGAAAAGACTAAGTCTTCTACTGAAGATGTCTAGTCTCAGTGCATTTTGATGAAATACTTTTAAGTCTGGAGTTCAAAAGAATATTAATAAGAAGTTGACTTAAAAACAATTGGGCATCAAAACATACTAAAAAATAATAAGAGATAACCAATTGAATAAGAAAATAAATATATATACCATACATCCATACATTCACTTATATATACTAAATGTTACAAATGGTGAGTTTTGAGAACACACATGTAAACTAACATTATATGGGTTGACCATACTATATTTAGAAATATATATATATATATATATATACATGCATACATGCATGAAATAACGGTAAATGATAAAAGAGGCCACATTTTTGTAGAAAAATGGGGGATGATTATATGAGAGGCTTTGAAGTAAGAAAGAAAAGAAAGACAGTAATATTTATAATTAAATTATAAACTCAAACCTTAAAAATGTTCCAAAAATAATCTATGAAATTAACAGAATGATCACAGAAGAATAATCAATACATTCTTTTAAAAATTTGCAAAATCCATAGGCATCAGAGAAATGCCAAATAAATTCTATTTTGAGATTTCATCTCACTCTAGTAAGAATGGCCTTTATGTCAAGAATATAAATGACAACAAATGCTGGTGTGGAATGGGGAAGCCTTTATGCACTTTTTTTTTCCCATGGGGGAGATGTAAACTTATGCAGCCACTATTGAAATTAGCTCCTCAGAAAGCTATAAGTAGTTGTTCTGTATGTACAAGATACAGCACTCCTGGGCATATACTCAAAGGATTTTATACTCTATGGTAGAGATACATACACATTTATGTTCATTGATGCTCTCTTCACAAAAGCTAGAAATTAGAATTAGAATAGATGCCCATCAGCTAATGAGTAGCTAATGAATAGGTAAATGAGGTAGATGTGCACAAGGGAATTTTATCCATTACTAAAGAAAAAATGAAGTTATAAAATTTGCAGTAAAAAGTCTGGAATTGAAAAATATATGAACAAAATAATCCATGGCCTGAAAAAAGGCAAATATTCTCTCTCACACAAAGATTATAGCTGTGAATTAATTTTGTGTTTAATATGGAATGTCTGTAGAGACAACCAAGGATCTTTAAAAAAAATAAAAAATAAAAAAGAGCCACAAGGTGCAGGAAGAGTCTTGAACAAGGAAAGATAGTAGAAATGATTCAGAATGAGAGTGCTGTTAGAGAAATTCTGCTGTGATGAGATTTGAACAGGGAATATGTAAAAGAAACAGGTGATAGGTAGAGGTGAAGTGTTAAACCGAGATGTAAGAAGAAGACATATGGAAACATATTACTCTAGAAATTAATTAAAATATTTTTTAAAAATAAGTTTGAATGGAAGCAGAATGCATAGGTGGCTGATGCCAATTACAGAAATCATAAGTCATCAAATGACAATTCCCTATAAATTGTTGACCAGGAAGTCCCCAGAAGTCCCCAAAACAACATAGGCTATTTCTATTGTTCTTGGAGGTACACCAGAACCAGCTGATAAGACCTAATTGCTAAAGATACCAAACACCTTGGTTGTAGGACATAGAGAAATCAAGCTTGGACTGAACTGAAAGCTCCCTCATTCCTGACTGGTGTTATTCAAGCTAGTGGGGCAGAGAAATTTATGCTTTCATACAGCTGTGTACCTTGTATGGTATGCCTGCTTCCACAATCGTGGCATGACTACTGTGGGGACAACCAACTGAATTCTGGTTAGATTTGAAACTTACTCAAAAGAAATAATTCATGTCTGGTACTGTAAATCCTATTGGAAAAACAAAACAAAACTAAAAAACTAAAAAACATGGCCAATGGGATCATAAGCTATAAGGAAAAAACTTAGCATTGTTGCTAAACTCAAGGAGAATTAAAGTGATTCTAAATCTCTGTTTATAGGCATAAACAAATGTTTTTCTCAGCCAAAATAAGACAAGGTTCTCTTTTCATTGAATAGTAGTGAATTTAGAGTCTTATGGCTACTGAAGGTACTAGAAATCAGTGACAGTCGATTGCTCAGCCCTAAGCAGTACATTCATACAACTCTTAGCCTAAAGAGTGTAAGAGCCATAAGATAGGGAGAACGACTGTGAAGTGTTATTTGGGGTATTGGCACACCCATAACAATCATAAACTCAGAATATCTGTGGTTATCTGCACCAGATCTGAACAAGACAGGCCATGTCAAATAAGTCACAGTGTGGTAAGAGGCTCATGTATCCCCAACCTACCTGGAGATGTGTAAATTATTGATGAGTGCCGAGGGTGGAAAACTTATTGCTTTCAGTTGTGTACCCACAAAAGACAGTATCAGATCTTAATGGATATTTCTGTTTCCTTGGCCACTCAGATGGCCCTGGTTAAACTCAATGGGTCGCAAGAAGAATAAGAGGAGGAAGAGGAGGAGGAAGGGGGAGGAGGAGGAGGAAGAGGAGGAGGAAAAGAGATTACTAGGAAAGTTGGGTTTAACATGGGTTAGGAAACAGATACAAGAGAGCATTGGTGAGAGTATTCATAATGGAGCTGGAGAGATGGCTCAGAAATTAACAGCTAGGTTCATAAAAAAGACATCAGAGTAACCACGATGTTTTATATAGATGTACTAAGTTGTCAAAGACCTAATTGGATTAATGAAAAGAAGCAGGAAAAAGATCCTGCACTTGGGAAGTAGAAGTAGGCAGATCAGGAGTTCAGCTAATGCTCTGCTTCATAGGGAGTATAAGACCAGCCTAAGTTACATGAGACCATGTATTAAAAATTAATGATTATAGTAATTTAATATTAGTCAGCTTAATGGATGATTAAATGTTGAATAACTAATAATACAAAGTAATAAGTTTAAAATCCATTCTTTTTGATTGTTTTGTTTTGTTTGGGATGGGACTCTGCAAACTAGCCCCATTTATAAGTATAAGTATAACATGGAACTGAGTTTAACACAGAGAATTGTAGAGATTCCGCAAATACCAAAAGCACTCAGAAATGTGGGAGGAAATTTTTTGAAGTTATTACTTTAAAATAGCTGTTAACTTTTTGCCTTCATTGGTTTAGGAATTCAGTAAGTTTTTTAAAATAGTGTCACATTGATAAGAATACAAATATTCCCTATGTCCTATATCATAAGAGAAGCTGCATTCCTAGTGTTCATGTTAGAATGAAGACACTGTTGCTTACATGGTATTCAGTATTCTTAACCATTGTTAGAGAAAGGAATCTACTACATGCTGTCTTTCCATGTTTGGGGAATTCTATTCTCTATTGAAGAGTGAATGAGTCACACATGTTTTCCAATGTACTGGATTCTAAGACAGAGCCTTTCCATCAAAGAAGATAATTAATTCCTGGGAGAGAAATCACAATAAAAAGATCGTTGAAATCATGGAAACTTCTTTAAATACCATTGTAATGCAGGATAGAAATGTCTCATTGCACATCACATATCCATAGCAAAAGTCACCATGAGTAGAGTGGATTCTATGGAGGCTTTTCTGCAACCTTACCAGCCCCTGCCTTTCAGAATGAATGACCAAAATCAGAAATCAAAGATCATCTCTACATAGTGTATTAAAAGAAACCATTCTAGATCAAAACCCCATTTGTCAGTGAAACATCTTTACATTTTAGGAAAGAGGGAAGGGTTTTTTTTTTATTGAGACACTATTTAACACATGTTGTTTGGATATCAAGATTTCATATTGAAAGTCCTTCTTCCTAGGTCTCTTCTGAAGACTCAGAGCCCACACTGAGAGCTAAATCTGCTGAGGTATATACTTCAACACTGCTGACGATTAGTTGATAATGTGACTTTTTGTACACAGGAGTTTGTTTTTTTCAAGATTTGTCAAATAAAGACACAGAGTATTTATTCCTCATCCTGTCTTTTGGTAAGTATTCTGCATTTACTTAATGCCAGATGATGTGAAACAGAAAGTCCAATAGGCAGATTAGATCCACCTATCACTGTTTTATCCTTAGATACCTTTTTTAGTAACTAAGGATAATCATGAAATTGAGCACAGTTTAGCTTGACCACACATTGAAAGTCCTAAATATGAATATTAAGTGAGTAAATGTAATCTTATGATTCCAAATCCAAACACAAATAATTAGTTTTGGGGTTGTGTGTTATGGATATTACAAGTCTCTGTAGCTTCTTTAAAAGTATTGAAAAGTATTCCTCCTAAGCAATTAGAAGGTTAAATGCGTCTCCATTGATAACTTGCTGCCCAAGTTATCAATTAGAATTATCTGGTAACTGTATTCATGCTTTAAAAAAATTGTAGTCTTATATTTGTTCCTAAATGTATGATGCATGCTTTCCCGTTTTAGCCAGTTCTCATAGTAAATTAGGCAATACCATTCTTATTCTCATTTTATAGACAGATGATGAAGCAGGTATTTGAAGTAACAGGAAATGAACCCAAGGTGAGTGACAAGAAGAACCAGAACTCTCATTTGGTTCCTACTATTTTTGAATTGATGTGCTTGGTCACTGCTGTAACACATTTCCACTGTGCTCCAAAGAGTTTTGCAACCTCTACTATATATTGATATATGGCAAGGGTGATATAAAGATGGGCTAAGAAAAAGGAGTCCTTCCAAGAATATAGCAACACTCACTGGCTTATTGAGTGAAACATCAAATATATCATTATGGATCAGCCTATGATCTGGCCTGTCTATAAAACTGCATCAAATGAAATTATTTTGAAATGGTATACTAGTAAGTAAACCATAAAGTCATATTAAAGGTAGTTTGTAGACCAATATCTATTTAACATTATAATATGGGTTATTTAGTTCAATTATTTGAAGTGTATAATACTTTAAAATTTGGAGAAAATTTGGGAAAAATAACTAAAAGAAGCAAAGTACTGTAATTAATATTGCCAATTTTTCTGCCTATCTGAGGCAGGAAACATAATTTCTCTGTTATCATATTTCATAGAAGGAATTATGAAATTTTTAGAAAAGTGATGATGTCTGTTTGGTGTATATAAAGAACTGAACCAGCAAGTGTTGAAAAGAACCCTTAGCTGACAGCCGGTGCTTAGCGATCTCATTTCATGTCTTTGTTCCTATACCTGGATAGTAGTACTTTTCTATAAATTGATAAAAGAGTAATCACAACACAGGCTATTTCAAGTTCTAAAAGCAGTCCTGTGTGTGAGCCAGTGCAGCAACACAGTCTTGCTGAACTGTTTCAGAATCATCCCACAGACTTAAATTTTACGGATTGTTTTATAGTAACTCGTGTTCTCTCACTGTACCCTCAGCACCATCTCCCATGAACTTTTTACATCAATTTCCATTCTATTTTGTTGATTTTTATTGTCTATATAATTACATATAACAAATGGAATTTGGACTTAGTTGAAAACATATGTATTTACAGTTTTTAAAATGTTACTATTACTATTCTATTACTGGGAATCCTTCTCCAGCTTCTACTGCTATTAGCTTTTCTAGCTATTACTAACTAGTGAATGCCAGTGTGTTTCAGCAAAGGCCAAGGCTCAGTTTATGATGTTAATGCCCAAGGTTCTTTCTTACTCAAATTCACTAATACCTTCTCACTCCAATCATGATTTAACTTTTCTGGCTGTCCATTTCCTATGAATAAAGTGCAGAAAATTTACCTTTACTTTAATGGCTACTGCACTCAACTACTATACACCCCACTATCCTTTGTGAGGTTAACGGCCTCTAGGAGTATAATCTGAACTCCTTTTAGACTATAAGTAATCCCAAACATTCAGCACACTTAAGGGTGCTAAGTGTATTTATAAACGGTGCTCATATTCATAAACTTTCCAGCTATCTTCACTGAGGGGTCAACTCTATAGTCTTAAGTAGTCACAGGTATTTAGAACTCTTTATGCAATATTAAAAGAAAATCTGGTTATATTTCATTAATTAATAGACTCTAAACATTAATTATCAGAATATAGAAATTAAATAAACATGAGAATGTATCAATTCCCCCAGGAAATATGATTAACTGTCTTATGAACTAGATGGAATACAGGAACAACGTGACTGAATTTGTTCTTCTGGGACTCACACAGAACCCACACATGCAGAAAATCATATTTGCCGTGTTTTTGGTCATCTATACCTTCTCTGTGGTAGGAAATTTGCTCATTCTGATCACCATTACAAATAGCCAACTGTTGGGTTCCCCTATGTACTATTTTCTGGCCTACCTCTCCTTCATCGATGCCTGCTACTCCTCTGTCAATACTCCTAAGCTGCTGGTTGATTTACTCCATGAAAGGAAGTCCATCCAATTCAATGGATGCATGACCCAAGTTTTTGGGGAACATTTCTTTGGAGGTGTTGAGGTCATTTTGCTTACTGTCATGGCCTATGACCGCTACATAGCCATCTGTAAACCCCTGCACTATGCAACCATCATGAACCGACGACTCTGTAATTTACTTGTGGGAGTGTCATGGGTTGGAGGCTTTCTTCATGGAGGTATACAAATTCTTTTCATTATTGGACTACCCTTCTGTGGCCCTAATGTCATAGATCACTTTATGTGTGATCTGAACCCTTTACTTGATCTAGCCTGTGTTGATACTCACACTCTAGGGCTCTTTGTTGCTGCCAACAGTGGCTTCATCTGTCTGTTAAACTTCCTCCTTCTGCTTATCTCCTACATGGTCATCCTGTGTTCCCTAAGGACCAACAGTGCAGAAGGGAGGCGCAAAGCCCTCTCTACCTGTATTTCTCATATTACAGTGGTGGTTTTATTTTTTGTACCATGCATATTTGTGTACATGAGACCTGCAGCTACATTACCCATTGATAAAGCAGTTGCTCTTTTTTATACTGTGATAACTCCCATGCTAAACCCATTGATCTATACCTTGAGAAATAGTCAGATGAAAAATGCCATTAAGAGATTGCTTAGTAGAAAAATTCAATCAGATGACAAATAAACCAACAATCATGCAGCTTCAGATGGAGTGGAGAAAGAATGGAATGGTCAGTTTGGGTGACCTCAATATGGAAGACTTACTTAAACAATAAAGAAACAAGTCACTGCTAAATGTGTGTTGAACTGAGGGAAGAAGGAAGGAGTGCCACAAAAGGGAAATGCCTAACTCAGGCTGCTTAATTGTCACAACAGACACATAACTCAAACAACATACAAATGCACACACACACACACACACACACACACACACACACACACACACATACACGCACCTTGCCTCTGACTTATACCAAGTACCAATTGACTATATTTGCTTTCTTCAAGAAAAGCTTGTTCCAATGAGCTATGTTTATAAATTTTTTTAGGTCAGAAAATTCTGGCTTCTCCTTTCAATGTTGTTCATTATGTAACTACACAAATAATGCCTTGGGAAGCTAAGTCCTGACTAGTGAGCCTTTGCCATCTCATAATTTTATTAGTAACTTAGCATAGATATTTTCCCATTCAGAGACTTTTTTTCCCACCATAGGGTCTGCCTGAAGAGGACAATGATTAGAAAATAATTTGGGGCATCTCTCTTCTCATTCACAGTTTTTCACTGGTTTTATCAAAATTATGTCCTAGTCTCTCCCATGGTTAAGTGTAGGACTTAAACAATAAATCATCCCAATATTCTAATCTCCCTGAGTGTGAATCCTTCCTTTCTTATGTTTTTAATTTTTTCTGCTCTTTCAGTTGTATTTGTTGTTATTGTGTGTGTGTGTGTGTGTGTGTGTGTGTGTGTGTGTGTGAATGTAAACACATTGGTGGACACACATTTGCTGTCCCTTTTGTGGAAGTCCTCTGGCTTCTGCGCTGTTTCTCTCCTTCCACCTTTGTGTCAGTTCCGAAGATCATACATCAATTACCAGGCTTGCCAAGCAAGCACCTTTACATACTGAGCCATCTTACCCACACATAGATTCATTTTTCATTTTTAAGAAAGTAAAATATTATTACCTCATTTCCCCCTTACTTCCTCTTGTTTCTCAAAATTTTCCCACCCACCTCTCTCATTTGCTATTTCTTTAAGGAGTTTTTATATTCATGTGTGTAAATTGTTTATGTATTTTTGCTCATTGTGGACACTCTTTTGGTCATGTTGCTGACACATACTTTGATAAAGCCATCTGTCAATGCTTGAGTTGCAGCACTTAATGATGGATATTAAACTATTGTGTGTGCATCAATAAAGCTAATCTGCTACAACTTGTCATTGTTTCTTCATCAATACACACATTTCTGGATAAATTAGAATAATCATATAGGCCTTTGGAATGTAGTATACCAGCTCACAGGTCACATTTTGAAGCAGACAGAAATCTAGACATAGGTATAGAAGCTAATCAAGGTGGTGGAAGTGATCCCTATGGAGAATTAGCATTGGAATGTAGTAGCATGCTCTCGGAGAAGGCCCTGATAGTTTCCTCAGAAAATGTAGGGTAAATCCTTCTGACCTGAGACTACCAATTGCAATGAAAGATAAGTTCTGCTGCATATGGAGACATGTTTATTAACCCTTACAAATGCTCATCTTTTCTATTGTATTCTTTTAAATTCATTAAGGAACATAAGACAAAACTTGGGTTTTAACTCTTTCTAATCCTCTCTGTATAACAAGTTCCTTGTCTCTATTTGAGACTTCTTTAAACCTAAACTGGGAATTTTAAGAAAGTAAAAAGAGAAAGACTGGATTGAAGAAAGCCAACTGTTATGTGGGGGAGAAAAGATGTGGTCTTACCTGATGACTAGCCTCAGCCTAGAGCCTTGGGAGAGGTATAAAATATATTCTACCACACAATTGATGGCCACAGGGTTTAAGGAAGAGGGACTTCATTTTGCTTGCCCATGGCAATGATTTATTGTCCACTAAGAGGTCTTAAGATAGTAACCATAACTTACAATTGCCTAGAGAAGGAGAAGAATGTTAACTGTTAGTTTCCAAATCAGGGCAGTTGGGGGATTTGGGCACATGCCTGTTAGGGAGGATATGAGTAGGATTTACAAATATCATTTTTTTCTCTCCATCTTCATCTTTAAGATCAGATTCCCAGTTCCAGTCTTGAGCACTCAAATCATGATAACCCACTACCCATCCTTCAATGTTGTCCTCTGTATGTCACATATCCCAATGTCATTAGTTATCTTTCTTTTTAAAACAATTTTAGAGTGTGCTTGTATGTATTCATGTATGTATATTCATGTGAGTGCTGGTTCTCTCACCAGTAGCTGAAAACCAGAAGAGGATGCCAAATTTAAAATTATAATATAGAAAAATAGACAAATTCTATGGATTAGTTTTGGAAAATATTATGGTCCAGCCTTAATAATCTTCCTCCCAGGGGCCCAGAACAAAAGCTATGAATAGTGCAAATTAATTTTAGGAAAAGAATCTAAGGACACTGAACTCTTTAGTTCATTGATTTTTATTCTTCTGAGTCAGTTCTCTCTCTACACAGCTTCTATTCTGCTCTCATGCCTAGCTCCTTTCTTGCCCAGTTTCTCTCAACATTCATCTGCTGACCCCTCTATGTGCTATCTTAATTCCCCCATCTTAGTTCTGCCACATCTAGGTTCTCATCCATCTAGTTCTTTCCCATCTTAGCTCCTCTCCCATCTCCTTCTTTCTTATCTTGTTCTTCCCCATCTGGCTCTTCCTCATCTTCCATCTCATTCCTCTAGTACGCTCTTCTAGCCCTTCAATGTTCTTCCCCATCTCAGTTTGTTCCTTTCCAGTTCTTACCCATCTAGTTCTTCCATTCTCCTTTCTCCATCTAGCCCTTTCTCTGAAAATAAAACTGCCTTTTATCACTTTGGCTCTTATTTCTCCAAGCTATCTCTGCCCCCACAGTTTCTGGCAGGGCAAGGAGAAGTGTGCTGTGCTCAGTCCCTAGGCAACTTGGCTAAGCAACTCCCACACAGCTAGATGTACCTGTAAGTAGGAACCCTTTAGTTCTGAGTTCATTGTTAAGGGTAGATCTAAAACTATAGATAAGACTTTGGAAAGGAGAAAGTTAAGCTTAATTGCACACCCACCAGGCCTTCTCAAACAGATAATCTGGATGCTTCAGTCTGTTCTTACAGAGTAAGTACAAAGATATTTCTAATAAGATAAGTTTGTCCATTCAGGGCTGGTCCTGGCTGGTCTCTGCTAATGACAATAATTACAGAAAGGCTTAAATTAGGGATCTTGGCTGCATTACTGCACAGAAGGTTATCTAAATATTCCTTTAGTAGAGGGGAAATGGTACCCAATAAATGATGGAAAAGCTACAATATCACATAAGAAATTCATGGCAGGAAACAGCTAATAATCAAAAGCCAATATCACCAAGACTCCTTGAGCCTCAGCTTGACCTCTGGAAGGCCCTTGGCTTCTTCCAGGTATTAGCTTGTCATAATCAGCTGAAATCCTACTTCATATATTTGTGCAGCTTGTAGCAAATTAGTTATTGTTAAATCTATTTGATTACCTCTTCCTCCGGACAGTATTTTTGGTGATCAAATAAGAGCATTTTGAGCATTCAAGTATTTTGAGTTTTATGGAAATGACTACTGTTCAATACCAACCTTTTTAGTGGTTTGCTGTTTGTTTCTTTGTTTCTTTTAGAAGAAAAGGCTCTGAGTACATAGACATGGGTAGAGCTGGTGAGACCAAGTCTTGATTTGATAAAATTCCAAATACACAGAGACCTGTACTATTCTGTCTCTATACTATATGTACTACACATTTTAAAATGTTAGAAGAAAAGATTTGGAATATCACTAGCCTAAAGGAAGATAAATGTTCGAGAAGATGAACATTTTAATCCATGAATTAGACATAAATACATTTACAATTTGCAAAGTATATATGTATAAAATAAAAAATAGTATATGATAAATATATTCAAATTTCTTACTTAGATACCAATTTGTAAAAATAAAAATTAAATATACTAACAAATTAAATGCATGTTGTTCCAAAGAAGACATACCGCTGTGCAAAAAGTGAATGAAAATGTGTTTAGTGGCAATCACAGTCATGGAAACTACAGCCTCTGGCAGGCCTTGCCCTTCTCCTCCACTTCCTCTGCCTTGCTAAAACACCATTAGATAAATAAAGACCCCATGGGAATAGGAAGAAGCAAAGTACTAGAGAGGTCCCCAGAAATCCACAAAGATAACTCCGTAATAGACTACTGACAATGGTCGAGAGAAAGCCTGAACTGACCTACTCTGGTGATCAGATGGCCAAACACCCTAACTGTCCTGGTAGAACTCTCATCCAATGACTGATGAAAGCAGATGCAGAGATCCATGGCCAGGCCCCAGGTGGAGCTCAGGGAGTCCAATTGGCAAGAAAGAGGAGGAATTGTATGAGCAAGAGTTGTTGAGACCAAGACTGGGAAAAGCATAGGGACAAATAGCCAAACTAGTGGAAACACATGAACTATGAACCAATAGCTGACCCAACTGGATCAGGCCCTCTGCATAAGTGAGACAGTCGATTAGCTTGAAGTGTTTGGGAGGCCCCCAGGCAATGGGACCAGGACCTGTCCTTAGTGTATGAGCTGGCTGTTTGGAGCCTGGGGCCTATGAAGGGACACTTTGCTCAGCCTGGGTGAAGGGAGGAGGGGACTGGACCTGCCTCCACTGAATCTACCAGGCTGAGCTGAATCCCCAGGGGAGTCCTTGCCCTGGAGGAGGTGGGATTGGGGGTTGGGTTTGGGGGAGGGGTAGTGAGGTGGTGGGAGGAGGAAGGACAGGGGAATCTGTGGCTGATATGTAAAATTAAATTAAATTATAAAAGAAAAAAAAAACAACATTAGATTATATTCCTAAGGCTAGCCTCCAAGGTCTACTTCTATACTTTGACATTTCTTCCTGAAGTTGACTGCCAAAGTCCAGCTATTGAAGTACTGAAGTCCAGCAATCAAAAGCTGCTTTTAGCTCATATAATTAACACACTCAATTAAAATTAAACACCTCATCCTAACACAGGGTTTCCCCTTTTAACTTCATAAACTGCTGTTTTCCTATGGGTCACGCCTGTCTCCTCTCCATCAAGAGCCAGTCCTTTGTCCCTCACTCTGTGACAAACATTCCTGCCCCCTTTTCTGTGTTCCCTTCCCCTTCTCTCTAGGCCTCTCTATCCTGTCTTTGTCTCATATTCTCTGCCCTCTGTCCCTCTGGGGCAAATAAATCTCCTACGTGCTGAGAACTCGGTCTTGGTGGTCCTGAGCTGATACCGATCCTTTCACTATCATTTTTTTTCCCGAAATCTAAGGAGACAAATCAAAGAAGAACTTCTTCAGAATATCTGGCTCATATTTCTTAATTGAAAGTAAGGGGACACATTAGAAAATGACTTTCCCCAGACACCTATGTTTTACATGATTAATGCTAAATACTCCTCCTGGGAAGGCAAAAAGAAATAATCATTTGTCAAGTTCCTGTGTGAAGATAGATATCAGAATACCTGTGATGAATTTCAGAAAAACTTACTTAATTTGTAATGTTCATTCTAATGCATATCTACTGGAAATTATCTGAACTCTCATTTCACTTCAAAATTAATTTTTAATCTTCTACTTTTATCAATATGTGAAATAAAGTTTACATGAATTTTCCATAACACCTTGCTTTATTCAAATACATGATTTTTATGAGTAATTAAAATTATACATGGTTATGAGGTAAAATGTGAAATTATGATAGAGATAAGAAAGATGATAATTAGGTATATGCATTGACAAATAGACAATGAAAGATGATAGATGAAAAATGTATTCTAACAATTTTTTTTTTTTTTTTTTTTTTGGTTTTTCGAGACAGGGTTTCTCTGTGTAGCTTTGTGCCTTTCCTGGAACTCACTTGGTAGCCCAGGCTGGCCTCGAACTCACTGAGATCCGCCTGGCTCTGCCTCCCGAGTGCTGGGATTAAAGGCGTGCGCCACCACGGCCCGGCTCTAACAATTTTTAAATATATGATATATTACTGTATGATCTAGCATCACAGCACTATGCAATAGATCTGAAGTCACTTCGTGTGTCTAACTTTGTCCTTTTACCCATGTCTACTCACTACTCCCTGACCATTAGAAACTATGAATCTACTATTTCTCTGATTTCCAGTTTTACATTTCAAGTATACCTGAGATCACATGGTATCTGTCTTATACCAAGCTTATTTCATTCAGCATAATTCCCCCTCTGTCTTTGTCCTCTCTGTAAATGACAGAATTTTCTTCTACTTTATGGATATATAGCACTTCATTGTCTACAATTTTCTTGTAAAATTAGCTTTTGATGGCAACTTCAGTTGGTTACATACCTTGCTTGTTGTTAATAAAGATATGATAACCATAGGCATGTTTATATCTCCTTAGATATAGTGATGTCCTTTCATGTGTATGTGTACTCAGTGGTGTAATTGCTGGGTCAAGAGATTTTCTGCAACTTTTTTTTCTTAATCTTCAAATAGTTCTTTGTAATGGCAACATTAAAATACATTTCTTTAAAATGTTACAGTGGTTGAACTCTTTCTATATCCTTACCAGCCTTTATAATCTTTAATATTGTATTTGTAAACTTTAGTGTTGATAGAAGTATTTGTAATTGGGTTGAAATAGTGTCTCCTTGTCATTTTCATTTGCGTTCTCCAGTAAGTGGTGATGTTGAACACTTTATGTTGTATAACAGCTTCTTCAGAGATGGTCCATCCTGCACAGAAGTACCTTAAAACAGAAAGTAAACGATACAAAATAGCTTCAGGAAGTTCCTGAAACTGACCAAATTTACTAGACCCTCTTTCTCAAGAGTAAACAATAGAAACTGCTAAGAATCTCTGTTAGATAAGGCAAGCTGTGAATACTGAGACAGGTCCTGCTGCCTGGAAGAAACAGAAAGCACCCCAACTGCCAAGAAGAGGTTTAGAACACTGAGAAACCTGAAAAGCAGACCCTTCAACCTGTTGATCTGCCTGTAGGTGCAATATGCTCCAGGTTTTCAGCTGTTGTGAGTGAAGCAGACCCCCCCACACACACACACACACAGCTGGGGTCCCTCTCACATCCTTGATTTGACATGAACCACAGCCAAACATCTGTTTTCACAGAGAGATCACTTATTAAGCAAGGAAGAAAAATTAAAGTAGCTGCCTTCTGACTCAAGGAGAAAAATGGCAGCAAATGACCTAGCAGGTGTAATTTTTAAGAAGAGAAAAAGGAGAATTCTGTGTTAGAATGGGCTAGGGTGTGGTGGTACTTTGATTGGGCATGTTAATTAGATGCACCAAAGCAGCAGAGCAGGAGAGACCCCAAGTAGCAATGGGGCAGGATTTTTATAGGGGTAAACAAGGGGGGATTTTGGGGTCTACAGACTACATAGGAACAGACTCAGGATTAGTGTACCTCGGTTAGCTTGCAGCTGCAGGAAAATTATCTCTTTCAGTGGCTGCTGTGGTTACTACAATTTTTTTATTTGTCATGAACCTGCTATTTGTAAATTTTACCTTGACTTCTTGGGGACATCTGGTGAGGTTTTTCTAAAGCTAGGCGCAAGATCGGGGGTGCTGAGCCAGGGGCCTATAACCTGTTGGGCCTTTTTCATATGCTGTCATAGCCCCAGAATGGCCAAGCAGGGTTCTTGGCCTGGGTTCTTCAACTAATAGCTTTCAAAATTTAGACCAAAAGACAAATAAAATCTTGAATCCTTGATGAATTTAGTTTAATTTTCAAGGGAATAGTGCATATATGGTAACTTTTAAAGAATTTTCATTTTAAGTAGTTTAAATTTTAAATAGATTTGTGTTTAAAGCAGTTTGTGAAAATGTCACCACCTGTTTCTATATATTTACATGCAGTTTCCCAAACTATAATCTCGTATTTAGTATATTTGTCAAAATTATTATTATTTTTTATTTTTTGGTTTTTCGAGACAGGGTTTCTCTGTGTAGCTTTGCGCCTTTCCTGGGACTCACTTGGTAGCCCAGGCTGGCCCCGAACTCACAGAGATCCTCCTGGCTCTGCCTCCCGAGTGCTGGGATTAAAGGCGTGTGCCACCACTGCCCAGCTAAATTCTTAATTCATTTTACAGCTAGTTAAGCTCCTACCTTTATTAGAACATGAAATAGAGTAGACTGCATGTGAAAGTTTCCATCTCATTTTGCTTTATTATAATAAAGGTCTTTCATTTATAATTAAGTAAAATTATATATAGATTTGAGTTAGATGATGCTATGATAGAGGCAAGAAAGACAGATGATAAATGTTTAGATATATAGAAGATAGATAATAGATACGTAGAAAGCAAGATAATAGGTATGATTTAATTAAAATGGCTAACTGATTCATCACCTCACATATTTTGTGGTAATTATGTTTAAAATGTGCTCTGAAAAATTTGAAATGCTATGTGTTACTATTATTATCTATAGGTAACATTTGTATAATAAATCTCAAGTTATTCATCTACCTTTGTCCCCTGACCGATACCTGCCTGTTCCATCCCACTGTTCTAGAAACCATCACTCTGCTGTGAATCATCTTAGATTTTAGTTAACTGAGATTGTGTGCTTTCTATGTCTGTGTCCAGCTCATTTCACTTAGCACAATATCCCCCAGCTTTGTCCACACTGCTTTGAATGCCAGAAATTCCTTCTGTTTTATGGCTCAATATAATTTAATTGCCTATTTATGCCAAACTTTGTTTATACCATCATCTATCAGTGATGCAAATCTTGCGTGTCAACTTTATTGGATCCAGAACCAGTTAAGTCCAAGCCAGGAAGCTGCATTCCTCCCCATTTTTTTTCTCAGTTCTAATCTTGGCTTCTCTCAATGATGGACTGTGATGTATAAGTCAAATAAACCCTTTATTCCCAGGTTTCCTTTAGTCATCCTGGGTTTTTTGTTGTTGTTGTTGTTGTTGTTGTTGTTGTTGTTTTGAGACAGGGTTTCTCTGTGTAGCTTTGTGCCTTTCCTGAAACTCACTCTGTAGCCCAGGTTGGCCTCAAACTCACAGAGATCCGCCTGGAAAGGCGTGCACCACCACCACCCAGCTAGTCATCCTGTTTTTGACAGCCATGGCAAACAAATTAGAACATTTTGATGGAACTTATGATTGATTCTATATCTTGGGATTGTTAATAATAATACAATGATACAATTGTCATAGTAATATTGCTATGTAATAGGGCATACTAATTTATTTTTCAATGTATATGTCACCAGCGGGATAATTGCTAGATCATGAGCATGTCTGTGTTTTATTTTTTAGGAAACTCCAAACTGTTCTTCATAATGCTAAATTAATTTGCATTGTGAAAATATGTTACAAGGGTTGACATGTCTTCATATTCTTATCAGAGTTGATTATCTTTTGCATTATTGATGGATTTGAAATGAAATACCAAACAATCAGAGTGCTATTTTCATTATGTCTTATAAATGGGTGCATGTTACAATATGCATTAATATGGCTCTTGTTAATGTTTATCACTTGAGAAAATAAGTATTTACCCTATTTATCCTCTGTAAGGACTCTGAATCTCTAAGGGGAAGTTTCCTTGATCAGCTCATATGACTAAGGTAGATAATTATGCTCTGATTCTTGGAGAGTACACATGCATAAATTATTCAAAAATCATGTCCACTGCAGCTTTCTCTATTATCCCTATTTTATTCGGTAATTTATTCAATTATCTATAACTATGAGGAATCTGACACATATAATATACAATTAGATAGGTTTCAATGTTTCAGTATTTTGTTCTTCACAATCTTTAATCTTACATAACCTCTTACCAAACTGGTAAGATTTGTGTTAAATTAATCAGGTTTCATACCTGCAGCATATTAGTCATATTAATTTAATAGCTAGTGTCTAACATATACCAGAAACAAAGTACCACTTAATCTAGCTTATAGAGTATCTATATGCCTATAATTCATATGAATTTTTTAATAATTATGTATATTGTGCAAATGTACAGATATGTCTACCCATCTAGACCTACCCACAATGATAAAAATAGATACATATATAGGTAATATTTATTTTACTTAATTCGATCCCAATCCCAAAATGTTTTTTTTTTTTTTTTGTTTTTTTTTCTTTTTTTTTTTGCTAAGACACTTCACAAAGAGTGCTGTTGGAATACATCCAACAAAGTAAGTAAACCTTCAGTTAATGTCCACGTGGTAATTGTGTACGAAGTATTTAAAGGATACCCAGTTTCAGAACTATCTTTACAGCTGACTCATGTAATGATATTTCCAGAGATTTATTTCATCTTAAACATGGCACAATGCTTCATATTTACAACTGAAGATCCGTGATGGCTCAGTGACATGCCGATGTGACCAACAATCTGCTAGGGTAAGACTTCATAGGTTTATTTTAATTCTACTTTCATGACTTTCAAGTTCTTTCTGACCCATGTTGACATTAAAGGGGCTGCACAGATTGTCCGTTCCTGTGAGTGGCTATGCCTAGGTTAAATACCTTCACTGTGTCACTGTGCAGAGGTTGTAGCCTCCTTTAAACTTCCCAGATATGACATTTGACCTCACTTCACTAACAAATGTGACTTTGACTTTCTCACATATTTGTAACCACCATTGTTTAGAAGACAGTTATTAAAAGCATTGTTCTATGAAGACTCTAGCTGTAATCTGAACATATAACTGAATAAATGGAACTGTGCATTTCATATATTTATTTTCAACCAGAAAAATATCTGTTTTAAAATCATTGTATGTGTGTATATCTAATAAATATATTTACTACTTTGGTAAATTTTTGGTTTTGACATTGCTATCATTGGAATATATATGTCATAAGTTAATTAAAACAATTATATGGTATTCAAATAAACATATATATGTATATATAAGTATACATATATACATACACATGTATATGTGTGTGTGTCAGTGTATGAAATACTCCATAATAAATATAGTATGAACTCCATCAGAATTTCAATATCGAACTGAAATACTAATGTCTCTTTAAACTTGAAAATTAAGGAAAGTTCTGATTTATTTCAGATAGTGTTTCTTCTTTCCTGAATGTTAACATTATGAAAATTCCTTGAAATGCTAACAGCTTTAAAATCATGAGACCTATTTAAACAGAATAGATTGAATTGGGGTCGGTAATTAAGTCATTCTTACTATGGGCTAGGCAGACAGGTTTGTTCTTCAAAGATAAAATTTTATGTTCATTATTTCTCCTTTGGCAGTCTTGTGTATTTAAATGATCATTACATGAAGGTTCAAAATATATAGCATATAAGCGTCTTTTTATGGAATTACAGGGTTCAAATAAATGAAAGCATATTGAGTTAAACATGCAAAAATATTTTGAATGTTTTCAACATACTAAACACAAACAGATCTTGCCTAAAACGAACAGGGGACATTTAATTCAGAAAGTAAACAACTCAAATTACATTTCCAAAATTAATGTTTACTTTCAAAAATCTATGGCTTTTCATTATTGGAATATGCAGCCCATTTAGTAAGGATTTAACTGATATTTTCAAAATTAAAAAAAAGAGAATAGGAAGTGATAACTCATCATTTTATACTTTTCATTTCTCTTTTTCAGATTATTTCTGACCTGTGATTTCCTCTCATGGACTGACACAATGCAGCAGAACAGCAGTGTAACTGAGTTTATACTGCTAGGCTTGACACAGGATCCTCTGAAGCAGAAAATGGTGTTCATAATCTTCTTAATTTTCTATATGGGGACTGTGGTGGGGAATGCACTCATTATTGTGACAATCAAGTTCAGCCGGACTCTTGGGAGTCCCATGTACTTCTTCCTGTTTTATTTGTCCTTTGCTGATTCCTGCTTTTCAACATCTACAGCCCCAAGACTCATTGTGGATGCCATCTCTAAAAAGAGCATCATTTCCTATAACGAATGCATCACACAAGTCTTTGCTCTCCATCTGTTTGGCTGTATGGAGATTTTTGTCCTTATTCTCATGGCTGTTGACCGCTACGTGGCCATCTGCAAACCCTTGCGTTACCCTGTCATCATGAGCCGTCAGGTCTGTGTCATCTTGATTGTTCTTGCCTGGATAGGGTCTTTCATACATTCCACTGCTCAAATTGTTTTGGCCTTGAGATTGCCCTTCTGTGGGCCCAATCTGATCGACCATTACTGCTGTGACTTGCAGCCATTGCTGAAACTTGCCTGCATGGACACATATATGATAAACCTGCTGTTGGTGTCTAACAGTGGTGCAATTTGCTCAAGCAGTTTTGTCATTTTGATGATCTCATATTTTGTCATCTTACACTCTCTGCGAAACCATAGTGCAGAAGGAAGGAAAAAGGCACTTTCCACGTGCACTTCTCATATAATAGTAGTTATCTTATTCTTTGGTCCCTGTATATTCATATATGCACGGCCACCAACAACTTTTCCTATGGACAAGATGGTAGCAGTATTTTATACCATTGGAACACCATTTCTCAACCCACTCATCTATACACTAAGGAATGCAGAAGTAAAAAATGCTATGAAAAAGTTATGGCATGTTAAAATTATGACTGAATGAGTCAGGATATCAAATATTATCATTTCTGAGTATGTTATAACATATAGCTTTCTGAATTCTTAATACTCCTGGCTGAATAAAGAAAAAGAAAAACTGAGAGAAAAAATTATATTCCTCTCCCATGTTCTGAATATCAATTCATAAATGTTGAGGGAAATAATTAGATAGAGAATGAACAAAGAGTTGTAAGTTAACTAAATATAACCAGACATAAACTCCACTACCGTCATTAGACAGGAAAGGGACAATTTGAAGTTTATGATATCTGGAAAATGCAATACAAAAGATAGATGCAGGCATTGATTATCAGTTACCAGGAAAATGAAAAAAGTATTCAGAATCAAATTGTTATTTCCATCCATGTTTTATGTAGCTACACAGGAAAAGTATATATTCTATAGAATATGACTAAATAGGTATCCAATAAAAATATATGTGTAAAAATTACGTATCTTAATAAAAATACTCCTAATCAATGGCTACAATAAATTCCTAAGATATTTTGTGCCATTACTAGACATACTAAAACTTGTGCATCACTAGTCTTTCTACTGAATTCTTCCTTCTAAGCAGACAGTCCTCAATTTTTAAAAGTGGCCATACCTTTGCACAAAAATCTAGTGTAGTAGGTTTCCTCTCTGTTTATATTTGTTTGTTTGTTTTCTGGTAATATCCTGATAGCTTCTCTCAAATCTTATGTCTGGGTCTTTTTTTCCCCTGAAATTTTAATTTTGGCAAGGTTTCCTATAAAATATACCACAGCCATCTACAAACACGCGCATTTGATAGGAAGAAAGATATTTACCACAGCTGTTAAAACTGGTCATTTCCAGTGCAGCATTCCGCTTTCTCCTCATCACTTATCAGGCATAGTAGCTGAATCAGTGTATCAAGGTGGCATTCTTTCTCTAGATTGCTTTTAAAGAGGTCCTTCAAATAAGATGGTGTTCTTTTCTTTTTTTTTTTTTAATTATATTCTAAACTTGATGAAAAATAAGTGAAATTACTACAGGCTCTCATATAATACCATTTTTGTCTCAATAGCAAGTTGAAGAGAACCCACTACTTCTGCAGTGAGCCACGTTCCCTTTCTTTCAATAAATAATATGGGTAGATTTACTGGTTAGAATTGCTAATAAAAATCTCCACACCTAAAGCTTGAAGAAAAATAATTTTTTGCACAACAGTTGGGTTAGCGTTAAGTTATAATGTGAACTTTTATTATGTTTATTTTGTTGTATTAAATTGCATACCAACTTGACTAGTACCAGAGTTCATTTTATGAAACTTGATCCTCATTAACCAATAAAAAGTGTTACTAATTTCAACCATGTCTCCCATAAAAAATGATATTTTTAGCAAATTAAGTAAAGCAGCATAAGATATTCTTACATTTTTTTTTTAGTTCCTGAGACATATATAGAGTTCAGTGTTTGCCCTGGTTTCCAAAATTTGATATGTCTGTCAAAAGTGGGGAGAGGCAAATAAATAATAAACAGTGGAAATATAAGTCCATCTTTGTTTAATTTGTTACAAAACATGTACACACACCCAGACATACACATAACCCAAGTCCCAGGAATGATAATAGAAGTTGGGATCTGTAGAATGAAAGAGAGCACACAGAAGGCCAGTAAAGAAATCAGTATTTGAAAACAGAATAAAAAGCTGAGTAGACAGAAAAAAATTATAGAAAGTCTTCTGAATTTCCAAATTATTAGTAGTTAACTTAAACTGGAAATATACAGTAAACTGTTATGTTTAAAATTCTTTGGCAATATATCCACCTGAAGGGTAATTTTGGAGTGATTGTGGGCTTCATAAATGATTAAGAGAAGGCTTCATGAATTCTAATTATCTTTGTATCTCAGGTAATTGTAGTCTATTGTGCCCAATAATATTTAAAAATCACACCTGTGACTCACTCGAAGTTAGTAAGTTAGCTAAATTAATTTTTTTTCGGATGAAAAATCTAGAAATAGATTGTTTACTTGAGGTTGTTTTGTTATAAAGTTCCAGAATTTAAGATGATTTTCATTTGATTGTTTTTGTTATCTGGGACTGAACCCAGAACCCCACATATGCCATTCAAGGACTCCACCCTCACAGCAGCCCCAGAATCAGATTCTGAAGTAATTTATGCTTTTCAACCATAAGCTATCTCTTTTGAAATATTTTCAAAGATTCTAAAAACACAGGGAATCTGAAAGGTGATGTAATGATTGTGAATTACACATCAGGTGGGTGTGTAACATATTTAGAGTCTGTATTCTAGGGATGAGACTGTAGCTCAGTGTTAAAACACTTTTCTGTGATGAATGAGGTGCTGGCTTTAGTCCTCATATCTGCACACAACATTATCTCCTTAGCTTTCTAACAGTCAACGGTAATCTTAATATTGATTTAACCACTCTAAATATTTATTTTATAAAATTATATGAAAAATTATTAGCCTGCTTTCTGGATTCCATTACCTATGGTCTGACACCTTGCTCACCCTTGATAAAGCAGGTATGGGCTTGGTCCTGCCTCAACTGAATGTATCAGGCTTAGCTGTTCCCCTATGGGAGAACATACTCTGTTGGAGGAGAAGTTGAGGGGTGGAGGAGAGAAAGATGGGGGGAGCGGGAGGAGGGATGAGAGGGGGATCTGGGGTTGGTATTTAAAATGAATTAAAAATGTAATAAAAGAAAAGAAGTAAAGTAAAAGAAAAGAAAAAAGCCACAAAAAATGGGGGGAAAAAGAAAAATTAAGCCTAATTTCTCACTCTTACAAGTAAATCAAAAGTGAAAATACTTCCTGTTTTGTTGTTTTTTTAATGAGGATAAAATACAATACAATGAATAATTTTCAATTGGAAAAATATATGACATTTTCATCATAAAGTAGGATTTTCAAAATAGAATCACTAATAATTCCTGTCAGTATATATTAATAAAATAATAATTTTAAAAGTCAAAGGATCTTATTTATAATTAGAATGAAAGATGTTAAACTGAAAATATTACTCTTCCCTGTTTCTCTCTATAAAAATATTCTCTTTGTTTTCAGATACTTTTTATCATCACATCAATTTACTATTAATGCAAAAGAAGCCTGGTTCATATAGCTTTTACACAGTCAATGCTGATAAGATACAAGTACAAAGAATTGCTAGAATTTAGGCACATGCAACCTTCTTTGGGGAGCTCTCAATTTAACTTCTAACTTCAATACATTCTTATAACAGTTTAATGAGTTACAATTGAAGTTAAATACCTAAGTAAATAATGAGAATAAATTTTTTCTTTTAATTTTTTTCTTACTTGGTATGTATTGGGTATAGTAACAGAGTTCAGGTTATATTTTAATACATGCATAAAGAATCAATGGGTGGAGTCATGATAATTAGCATTTTATTTCCTTATCTTTATTTTCAGAGTCTTTATGGCCCCTTAATTCCAAATCTTTATGAAATATATAATTGATATTTTGAGTGATTGTCATCTCAATTGTCTATGGAATACAAGAACTTAAGAATGGTCACTGCTGGCCAGGCAGTGGTGGTGCACGCTTTTAATCTCAGCACTTGGGAGGCAGAGCCAGGTGGATCTCTGTGAGTCGAGGCCAGCCTGGTCTCCAAAATGAGTTCCAGGAAAGGTGCAAAGATACACAGAGAAACCCTGTCTCGAAAAACCAAAACAAAAAAAAAAAAAAAAAGAAGAAGAAGAAGAATGGTCACTGCACTATTACCTAACCTTGCTTTAATCACTTAAACCTACTATCCTTCTTAAATATGAAACTTAAAATAGGTTAAGTACACTGGACTACTTAAAAATAAAAGGAATGGGCCAGGCACTGGTGATGCTCTCCTTTAATCCCAGCACTCAGGAGGCAGAGCCAGAAGGATCTCCATGAGTTCGAGGCCAGCCTGGGCTATAGAGTGAGTTCCAGGAAAGGCACAAAGCTACACTATGGTGATATTTTATTTGTACTGAAATATGATTTTATTCGTATGTTAATAAATAAAGTTGCCTGGGGGGTCAAAGCTAATAGCAAGCCATAGCAGAAGTCTGGCAGTGGTAGTACACACCCTTAATTCCGATCACATGACAGGCAGATCTTTGTGTGTTCAAAGATACCACCAGTATGGAGACACATGCCTTTAATCTCAATACCAACCGTAGAAGACCTGGAGGTCTGTATAGATGGGCAGTGATGAGGAGGTCATGTGGTTGGGTTTACAACCAATGAGAAGGCAGAACAGAAAGTCTATAAAAAGACAGATACAAAGGAAGTAACGTACTTGCTGAGGGAAAGGACAGCAGCGGCAATGAAGGGTAAGCTCAGCTCTCAGCTACTGCTCTGACCTTTTGGGCTTTTAACTCTGCAATTGGCTCTGTGTTTCTTATTTAATAAGATTGTTCATCTACATTTTCTACACTACACAGACAAACCCTGTTTTAAATAAATAAATAAATAAATAAATAAATAAATAAATAAATAAATAAATAAATAAATAAATGGAATGGAATGGAATCTTAAAGAAACATGTCCCAGGCTTTATACACCTTATCACTTAGTATAAACAGCATAATATAAAAAGAATAGAGAACAAAATCTACCTGATATGAACATGTGAATTGACAGTCATAAAATGGGGCATGTGTATCAATGTTGGATACAGGGTTTCTTTTCAGAGGTTCTTGGTGTTTTTATATAAGGAATTTGAAAAAGATCATAGATGGGAAAGCTAATAGTAAAGGCCCTTTGAAAAAGCTATATAGAAGCCTACAGTAATAGAAGCTTCCTAAATTGTATGCATATATAAAAAGAGTTTAAGTAGAGTTCTCCTACAGTTAAAGACAATGACTCTATTAAACATGGAAAGCTAGTAAATAAAATCCTAGTACTGGAAATGAGATACCTCTTCAGAATTGTTGGCCAGTAGGGGTACCAGAGACCTCAAAATATTACAAGCTATTGCCATTACTATTGGTTATCTTTCAGAACTTGACAGTAAAAAACCCTATTGCTGAAGACACATACTGGAGATATCAAGCTGGTACCTACACAGAAGGATAATTCTGGTTAGCTTTCATAGTGGTAGAAAAATGAAACATGTACAGCTTAATTTTAGAATTAGTTAATACTCTATATGACCATTAATATCATGACAGAACATATATCTATGTATATATACATAGGTGTGTGTGTATATATTCTTATAGATTTTGAGATAATATTTACATTAAGAACAGTTTGAAAGAGTGAACAATAATGAGATAATGAAACTAATGGCAATAGAACAGTCCCTTAATTTTGCTTTCCTTCTGTCTCATACCAGGTGGCTTTTCTGACATAACATGGAGATTTTGGATTTTCCTTTAACAAGTATGCTTGGGTTTAGAGGAGAGAGCATCACTTTTATTCTCCTGGAAAGACAAAAACAAAACCCTGCTCTAGCTCTAACTTTAGGAAGTTCCTTTTTTGGCAGATTGTATCTTTGTTCAGGCAAAACGTTTTTTTGCAACAGAAAAAAGTATTATTTTTTAATATTTTTTTTTTCATAGTGATCAAATGAAAGGCATTTGGTAGTCTTATAAGTTAGCTTGGATTGAATGACCAAGCTGTTGGATGAACTATTGCCTCTCCTAATCAAGAGGTCTCTCCTGTTTGAATCTAATCTTTATCAATCTTGATGGTATCCTTAGCTTTTCTTCTCCTGTGGAAATAAAAGCAAAACTTATTCCCCAATGTAACACATATCCTGGTTTTCATTCTGAGGTCAACACAACTTTAAAATATACAGGATGATTTAATTCAATACGTTTTGCTAATATCCAATGTCTCTCTGCATCTGTCATTCCTTTTTCATTAGCATTTAAAAATTCAAAGCTAATAAAGGACTGTGCAATCTATCTCTGAGGGTCTTTATTAACCCTTTCTATTTATTAAGCATATCTCTCAAACTGTGATTAGATCTTTCTATAACTGCTTGACCTGTAAGATTGTGTGATATACCTGTAATATGCTTTATGTTAAAATATGCAAAGACTTTCATTTTACTAGAGACATATGCTGGAGCAACATCAGTCTTAATTTGTAAGGTTATCCCCATAATGGCCATCTTCTCCTATCAAAGCAGTCCTAAGTGTGAGATTCAATATCATCTGTATTTCTAATCCAATCATCTATTGGTGTTGAACTGGCCTTTAATGGCCTAATCACATTTTTGTGTTCTGAATTAGCATTTTCTAAAGCCAATGATTTTGCTGTAGCTAAATCTTTCCAGTCTTGGGGGATAATTCTATTCTGAATTGCCCATGAATTTAACATGTGCTTCACATAGGTCGAATGAATACCATATGAAATGACCACTTCCTTAATTCTCTTCAAATTGAATATTTCTATAGGTACCTTTAACTTCTGCATAACCTCTTGGGTGCCTGTCATCTGCTGGTTGTTCTTATATAGTAACTGGGTGAACTAAGTTTGATTTTCTATTAACCATGGACCACCCTTCTTCAGTATTATTATAGAGTGGTGTGGTAGGTTCTTGTCTAAATTCTTCTGTCTGTGTCTGAGTTATTTTCATTAGTAGGTCTTCATAAGGCTTGTATCTTATCAATAGTAAATCTTTCTAAAGTTGTATCTTATCAATTGAATTTTCATATTTGGCACAGTTATCAAGCCACTTTTTTAAAGGATAAAATATGAATTACCAAACTGATAGTAATTATAATCAAGATTATGCCAATCCAAGCTAAAGTGGTTATCCCTTCATTTGTTTTTTTCCATCCATCCATTGTAGCACTATACAGAATTCTAACTCCTGCATTGTGATATTTCTCATTCTTAACATGGGAAAGATTGTTTTCTTGTCTTTTTTAATGTTCTTAACTCTCTCTTTAAGAATTTCCCAGGTTTCTCATAAAATCGTTGACTTCTCAATTTGTTCACAGCAGTGACATCAGCTACAAGATCAGAGTCCCTTCCATAATTCCTGAGCATGAATGTGCCCTCCAGAGTCCTTGTGAGAAGTCCCTTGCAAGTGTTGGCTGTGGTTGGAGCAGATCCTTGTGAGAGCAGTAGCCAACTGTGGCAGTCTCTGTTGGTGTGGCTTCTCTGTTTGTGTGCTCATGTCCCATGCTGGAATGCCAAATTTTGTTTTTTGTTGGCTTAGTGGCTGAACCTGAATCTACTGATATTTTAACTACTTTCTATGCCCTTTGGCCTCATAGTCAGTACTCTGCCGCTTAGACAGTAGCATGGCAGGTTTTCTGGTCCTGCTGGACTCAGCCAGGCCACCAAATGTAGGTTTCAACTAAGTCTTTATACTTCTGTTTACCAACAAAGACAAGGGAGTCAGATGTTAGGGTGACAACCTGCTAGATCAGAGAGGCCGAGAAGCAGCCAGCTGACCTTCCTTTATGGCAGGAGACCCAACAAGAGAAGTGTCTTTCCACTTGTCCCAAACCAAAAAGACAAGGAATCTCTAAGTCCCTTCCTCCTCCTTCCTGTGCATCTCTCTGTATGTTTTCCTGGCTCCACCCTCCTCTTTAACACTAATTTCTGTCAACAAGTCGTTGGCTCCACCAAGGTTAATTTTATTGCATAGTCTCACATTGTGATCAAATATCCCTCAATAAACTTGTGTGAGTCAGTGTTCTCTAATGTGAAATAGTATTATTAGTGCAGTATTTACAGAATAATTAAACAAATTATAGATAAAACTTATGTGAAGTGTCAGACACAGAGACTAGTATGTTTTACTGAAAAAAATTCATACAATATATTCCTATCATACTTTCTCCTCCAACTACTCCCAGACCCTCCTGACTGCCCCATACAACAACTCTATTCTTTCTTCCCCTTTCTCTTTGAAAAGCAAACAACAAAAGGGAAAAAAAAACATAATGCAATCCACAAAATTAATCCAAAATCTAAAATAAATTATATGAACATAGGGCAATAAAACAAACAAACAAAATCCCAAAACAAAACAATATGAGACAAAAAAAATCTACAAAAATACTGTTGAGTTTATTGTTGGTTAACAACTTCTTGGCATGGGGCCTACCCTGAAGGGTGACTTATATACTTGATGACACCCCATTGGAAGAAACTTAAATTTCTTTTGCAAGCAGATATAATTGTGAATAACTTTCTGGTTGGTGTGAGAGCCTGTGTCTATTTTCCTGTCTAAGCACTGAATCCCACCTGGCTTGAATCTGTTGCAGGCATTGTGCCTCCTTCCACAGTCTCTGTGAGTTTATATGTGCAAAAACACATGCACACACACAAACACATATATATACATATACTTATATGTGTATATATACATATATATATTTACACATGTGTGTGCATATATTATATGTTGTGCATTTGACATGCTAGTATATATAGTATAAATACACATATTTAATGAAATAAAATTATTTTATTAAATGTATTCCTTCAGACTGTGAAGAAGATTCAGTAAAGAGGTAGTCACATGAGTACAAAGACCTGCATTCAAGCCTTCAAAATAATATTTTTAAAAAGGTAGGCACAGTAGCCCATATCTTTAATCCAAGAACTGCAGAAGTGGAGATGGGAGGATCCCTGGTACTGTTGGAACTATGGGAGACTGTGAGACTTTTCTGGGAGAGATATGATCAAATATCTATCTATTCATCCCAAACAGGGATTAAGCAGCAACAAAACAAAGTAATTAGTCCAGTAAAGCCATTCTGGATATACTGAGATAACTTACAGGAGTATGGGTAAGGAGTTATATATAGGACTACTCCAGTGTATGTATGTCACTAGAGAGCACACCCATTGGAGGGTTTGATCTAGAAAAGCTACAAATCTGGACCTCTCTCAAGACCATGCAGTCCACAGATTGGGCAGTCTCTTAAAGGCTGCTTGGCTGGTCAAAGTGTCTCTACCTCCAGTGATTATTTACTGTTCCCAGGATCTTTTAGAGAACAGTTTATGAATCTTGTTAGTTTAAAGGAGTTCCAGAGACCTGTGAGCTGTTCATTTCCTGAATCTCATAATTCTTCCTTCTCTCTCCTGGAAGGAATGTTTCAATTCACACAATTGGTACACTACAGTTGCCATCCAGTCTGGTAGGAAAGGTATCTTGGCAAAAATAACTGAGCATGTAGAATATGGCTGCTTTGTCACATCTTAATTGATCATGTGGCAGAGAGAGAAAATTTGGGTATAAATATGGGCCAGACTACAATCGATAATCCCTGCCCTATGGCCATAAGGAGGCCAGATAAGCCAGTGTAGAGAATTTTCCACAACATTACAGAGTAGCATCCCTAGGTAGAGACTAACGTTTCCAAAAACAAAAGCCTGTGTAAGACTGCTGTGGGATGGTCTGTATGTCAATTGTGTTGCTCTGACTGGTCAATAAATAAAACACTGATTGGCCAGTAGCCAGGCAGGAAGTATAGGCAGGACTAACAGAGAGGAGAACTGAGAGAACAGGAAGGCGGGGGAGGGCGGGGGAGATGGACTGAACACACTGCCAGCTGCCACCATGTGAAGATGCAGGTAAGCCACGAGCCACATGGAAAGGTATAGATTTATAGAAATGGATTAATTTAAGATATAAGAACAGTTAGCAAGAAGCCTGCCATGGCCATACAGTTTGTAAGCAATATAAGTCTCTGTGTTTACTTGGTTGGGCTGAGCGCCTGTGGGACTGGCGGGTGACAGAGGTTTGTCCTGACTGTGGGCCAGGCAGGAAAACTCTAGCTACATGAGACATTTTATACTCACACCACAGCAAATTATCAAATAACCTGAGTTATCAAAGCAAATAAAAATTTATTTGAAAAATCAAAGAAACAAATTATTTGCCTTGTAATGGCTGAGGGTATTTAGTAATGTTCATAATACTTGCTGTAAGTTTTTGGTCTGTAATCTACGCTCTAGACAGAAATTCTTATTTGAGAACATAAACTGTCTTCCCTGGATTCTACATAATTTTTCACTTTGTGCTATGAGATTGACATTACATTCTACCCAAATGTTCACAAACATACTTCTAGAATAACAAGAGACCAGAAAATTCTCCCCTCTGAAAAAGGCCTTTTGACTTAGGAAGACCTGTGAGAATTATTTGTTTTTGCAAATAATAGTTGTATAATTTCATTAAAAATATAGTTCATGGTCCTAATTTGTTCCTTTCCCATTTGATAGGATAACTTCAACATTTGTCTTGAATTATACCAGTTATAGTAAATCACATACAATATGTAGCCATGACTATATCTCAGATGACTTTATTATAGAGGGGAATGTTTGCATGGATTACATAGACTACATATGAAATCTATTACCAATTAGTGTGAGTGAACTTTAAAACTTTGATAGAGTAACCCAGGGAGGCAATTTGAGGCTTAAATATGAATTATCTTTTGAAAATGGGATAACTAGAGTTCTGGAGAGGTGTCTCAGTAGATAAAGTGTATACTACTATTGTAGAAAATCTGAGCTCAGCTCCAACATTCACAACAGGTGGCTCTTTGTGTTCTACTCTATCTCCAGAGGACTTGACATCCTTTTGTGAACTCTGTGGGGATTTGCACTAATGTACACATATCTATATATACAGACCCACACATATAAACATAGCTTAAAAATTAATAAAAATATATCATTAAAAATGAAAAGAACAAAACTTAAGGCATTGGAAAGGAAAACTGGGTTGACATAAGTTCAAGATGATTTTTTTTACATTGTGAAATGATGAATCACAAGGTACTTTCAGAACCCTGAAATTTTTCTCTCCATTCGTGACATAACTGATCCATCAAAAGTCATAACCCTGTAGGAAACAAATGAGAATCCATCATATGACCCGTAAATAGTTATTAAAAAATTCTCTCTACATTTGTCTTAATTTCTTGTAAGATTTTATAAATTCTGCTATAAATGTATCTTTGGTTGAGTCATGTATTGATCTTGAACTTCCGATAGTTTATACACAGTGTCTTGTATATCACTGATAAACAAATAATATACTGTGGTAATTATATCTTGTGCTTGTATATCTTAGTATGGCAGAGTTATGTGCATGTAAAAGTATTATTTTAAAATGAATTACTTTATAATTTATAGTACGAATATGTTTAATTTTAATATTCGTTTTATACATCAAGGTTTATATTGTTGCAGATGGTAACATTACAAGAAGCCCTGCTGTGAGCAGCCTTGAGCACCTTCACTCAGGAAGGCACCAACCAATTTGCATCTGTACTCACTGAGGTCAGCTTGGAGGACTGGGATGGTAGACACCTTTCCCTGTGTCTTAGCATGAAACTGGTTATTGATAGAAGACAGCAATACACACTTGAGGCTTATGACTGGTGCATTTGGAAATCATGACCTCCCCACAGAGAGAGAGACAGAGACAGACAGGGGAGGGGGATGAGAAAAAATTGCTTGGTGGAACTAGAAACTGAGCTAAAACATATTATTCTCCATTCTGAAGTATATAAGGAGACTAGTTTTAATGAGGTCTTAATAAAGGCTTCTGAAAGGCTTTTTATAGCGTATTATGAGTTTTACGTAATAAAACCCCTGAAACAAGGCTCAGAGATCAGTGACCATGTCGCAAACCTGGGCAGAAAGATTGTAAGAGCATAAAGACCATGGAGTTTGCTATAGAATTGTATCTCCTAGTTATGTTGGAAGCTATACCCATGAAGTTTTAGCAACATGGCTGACTAAATGTGAGCTGAATATGAACAACAGCAAGAGACATTATACACATGCTAACAATGACGGGGAAAGTCCAGGAGGCCTCAATTCTACAGAAAAAGCTACAGGAAACTAAGGAATGCTAAGAATGGAAGAAATAGTCTTCCCCATGGAAGATCACTCCAATTGGTTACCCAATACCTAATGATCAGCCCTAAAAACATACATACAAGTAACATTATACAGATTGAGAAGGTTATACTTAATGTATGTAAGAATAAATATCAACAATTAATTTAAAATGAGCCATGACTGTTAACCCAGGTAGAAATCCACTAACACCATGGGTCACGATGCCAACACTAAGGAAAAATTATATCTTGACTAATTTGTGACTTTTTCTAACTAGAGATCAAAAGGGAAGGCCAGCCAGCCATTTCTGACATCCTGCCTAGCACTACAGAGGGCTGAGAAGCTCAGTCTATGTATTGTATCCTAAAATATGTAGCTGTAGAGTTTGGGCTAGGTCAATGGCTATGGGCTGGTGACTAGGACTCCTGGTTCACCCTGGTGATGGAATGAGACTAAAGACTATTATGGTAAGGCAAGATTAGATCAAAGATAGTGGAATTATTTTTGGTACCAGAGAAATCTTAGAGGTACATTCTATGAGCAGAAGTATGTAGCCTGACACTTGTTATTGCTTTACTCTGTAAGCTGAGTTAGTAAACCTTCCATTACTTCATAGAACAACTTAAAAATAATATATTTAATACATTAAAGGGAATAAAATATAATATATTACATAATATATAAATATATTTATATGTAATATTATAATAATATATTATATGAAATAATAATATGATATATTATATATTATATAATATAGTCATTTCAGAAGCTTTTAGTCTATGATCATTTGCCTCATAGCATTTAAGGCTATGGTGAGGCAGAAAAGTCAAGTATAAGATGCATAGTAGAGCAAAGATGTTCACTTCATGATATCCAAGGAAAAATGAGAGAAAGGGACTTGTACATCTCAGCATATTTTTTTACAAGTGTACTTGAATGATCTATCTCTTGCATTTTGGACATCCCAGTAATATCAATGATTGAAGACCAATCTGCAACCTATGAGCCTTTGAGGAACATTATGGATCCAAGATATAAGAGAGCTGAATTTGTGATTCTAGTTTTATGACTAGGGCTCTGGGACCCAAGGCTCTTTAATGCCCAGAGTCAAGCCACTCATTATGATTTTCATATTACTAAATATTATTGTCTAGTTCCTCTTTACTGTTCCATGTTAAAATATTGTGCTTTCTTCTCTCGCCTTCCAGCACTTGTAGGTACTTCTGTCCATGCCAGGGTTAGAAAAACCATGTGAGGGCTGGAGAGATGGCTCAGAGGTTAAGAGCACTGGCTGTTCTTCCAGAGGTCCTGAGTTCAATTCCCAGCAACCACATGGTGGCTCACAGCCATCTGTAATGAGATCTGGTGCCCTCTTCTGGCCTGCAGGGACACATGCAGACAGAACACTGTACATGATAAATAAAATAATCTTTAAAAAAAAAAAAAAACATGTGATACAGACAAGATGGAACTAGTCTTAGCTTTAGCAATACTTATTTTTATATGCCTGTGATAAACTCATAGGCTGTTATCTTGTCTATTTCCCTAGTTCGTGAAGGCAAATTGGTACGCACATAGATCATTATTCAAATTCAGGTTTCATTACAGGGAGATGAATGTTAGAAATTCCTATTTCATCAATTTGCCGATGAGCAATAAATAAATTGGTGTCATCATTCCTAGTAGGAAAGTCCTACTTGCAATAATACACCACCATCAAGATTCTTAGTATTAAATAAATAATGGACATAATCATTACAATAATAGCATACTTATACTACATTGAATGATTCTTGAAGCAAAATTGTTTAAAGAATTAAAATGTACAAATATATTTCCCCTTTCACTTCCTTCCTACAAAGCTAGCATATCCCCCTTCCTGGTATCCTTTAAATTCATTACCTCTTTGCCACTAATTGTTACTGTACACAAAAATATATATGTGTATACATATATATAGTAATATGTATATATTATATTTATGTGTATATACATATATAGTACTATACATTCTCACACACACACATATATGTATTACTAAATATAACCTGTTCAGTTCACAGAATATTACTCTTATGTATGTTTTCAGAGTTGACCATTTGTCTCTGGATAAACCATTGTCATGCTCTATGGTGAGGAATATCACCTATCCCACTCCCAAAGGAGAGAGCAATGAAGTTTTACTCAGCTATGATACATATAAACCACACTGACAACCAGCATGGTGTGGTAGCCCTAAGGCTGCAATAGTGGCACATATACATTGGCAATCACTAACGACCCTCTATTTGAACTTTAAAATCACACAAGAGGAAAAGCATGCCTAGTACTGGACACCCAGATAGCCACTCAATGCTAGTGAAGTCATTGTTATTGAAGAAGAATCTATAACAACTAATTGACTAAACCAGCACAATCCTTCAAAACAAAATAATCATTTGTCCTTATGACCAGAGGTAAGTGCTGTCCTCACCCCTCATCAAAGAAGTTTTTATTTAAAACAGGTAGAGACTACTATAGAAAACATCGACCAACCAAAATGCAGAGGTGTGGAGCCCAGTCTCAATGGATATATCTACAAAATACTCCCACAATTAAGTCTCAGGCAGCATTGCAAAAGAGAGGGGGGGGAAAGATTGTGAGAGCCAGAGAGTATCAAGGAATTTTCTGTAAGGTTGTGTCTCCTAATAACATCATAAACTACATGCATAAAGTTTCATTAACATGATTGTGAAATATGAGGTAAATGAGTATAAACCAATAGACATGCCAAATACAGTGGTGAGAGCACCAGAAAGGATCTTTGTGACACCTGTCTCAGACAAGATATCAGTATCCCAAAGTAGAGCAAAAATTGCCAAATTATACAGTTTTCTAATTTGCACCAACAACAATATTAATAGTAGCCATTATGCCTAGGAGCATGAAGGACAAAATAAGTTCCATTTACCTAAAATGGAAAAGACTTGTAATTGATTCATCCATATACACAGTCCCCATGGCTAAGTGTCTTATCTCTTTGAGGCTTGCAATTTTTGATGGTCACTCCCCATCTTGCTATCTTGCTGTGCTGCTCACATTTATTCTGTAGAAAGAACAAGATTGAGAAAAAAGGACTCCACCAGAAGAGACTTCACTTTCCTTCAAACAGTTTTTCTTGGATCCATACTTTCTTCATGGCGTTCTTCATGTCTGTATTCCTCAGTGTGTAGATGAGAGGGTTGAACAAAGGGGCAATCATGGTATAAAATAGAGCAAATACCTTGTCATTCCCAACAGTATCACCCATTGGGACATAGGTAAAGATGAGTGGCAGGAAGAACATGAACACAACTGTGATATGTGAGCCACAAGTAGAAAGGGCTTTGTGGTGGCCCTTGGATGAGTGGGTCCTCAATGTGGACAAAATGATGATGTAAGAAATGACCAAGGCAACAAAGGTCAAAATGGACAGCATCCCTGTGGTGGTAATGATTATGATAATGAGGAGTCTTGTGTCAGTGCAGGCCAGTTTCAGCAGGGGGAATATGTCGCAAAAGTAGTGGTCTATCTCATTGGCACCACAGAAGGGAAGTCTGATAACAATCAGTACATGCACAAGTGAGTGTATAAAAGCACCAATAACTGAGACTATCACAAGAATATAACACACTGGTCTGTTCATGGTGATCATGTAGTAAAGGGGTCTGCAAATGGCTACATAACGATCATAGGCCATAACCACCAAGATAAATATCTCAGTGGCACCAAATAAGTGGGCATAAAACATCTGGGCTATGCAGCCATTGTAGGATATAGTGTTACACTGTACCAATAAGTCTATAATCAATTTAGGGGCCACTGTGGAAGTGAAACATACATCCATGAAGGACAGGTAGCTGAGAAAAAAATACATTGGATACTCACGAAGGTTGCTGCCCCTGATGGTGAGAAGAACCACCAGGTTTCCAAAGAGAATTGCAATATAACAAAGTGAGAACAGAACAGAACACATTGTCTTGACCTCCTCATTATGGAAAAGTCCCAGTAAGATAAACTCTGTGATGTTTCCATACCCCATTGCTTCTATGAGCTGGATTATTTAGAGGGAAAAAATACTGTGCCTGAAGCACTGGTCTTTCAAGGCCTTTGTTTCATTTTCAAAGTCATGTTTTTAATCAGTAAGTATATGCATTGAGTGTTTAGGATAATTCAATTGTAAATCTGTTACTATGGATAGAACAGTAACTAAGATACATAGAAGGCTTGAAAGTATATTATCGTTCATGAGAACAAATGCACACAGTGATACTGTAAATAATAAATTAATGGTAGTTGTTGGAGATATTCCAAAACTTTACATACATTTAGTAGGAAGAACAAGGTAGATGTTTTAAAAATTAAATACATACTTGAAGTTCAAAATCAAGATGCAAGTTCACTATAGTAGTTTAAGAATAAATTTTTATATTATAGGTGTATATGTTAACAGCCATGGAATTATCCAATTTTATTCAATAATGAGTAGGTTATCGTTATTCTCAGCCCTTCATAATGACTAAAACTACTGATTTCCAAAAGTATGTGCTAGCACTCTACTTCAGAGGACTCACTATGTCACATTATTGAACCTCTTCACAGCAATCTCAGGAGTGCCATTGAAACTTATCATCAAATAAGTAATAAGGCAATAAAGAACACAAGCAAAATTTTAGAGAAGAAGGTAGATTTCTGCCCAGGTTCCAGAATGACTATGATGTCCTAGATTTCACCTAATTTTCAAGTTGATTTTCAGGTCTGTTCTGGAGGTTCTTGTTGTTGTCATCTAGGATCACCTTGGATGCTAGCACCTGCAGGGACACAAAGTGTATCTATAGGAATGTCCTCACATCACATATTTCAACAACTTGAGTTTCTAAATGAAACCACATGTTTTCACTTTACCAGACACTCTGCATGTGCATAATGACAAACCTTAACATATGTCAGTGAAAAAAGAGAAACTATAAAATATTTTCCTCATTTTCTTTTTATTTTCTATACCTATAGTAACCTGACCTAAAATATGTTACATAGATGCTCAATTCAATACAGTTTTATAAAAGTAAATCAATCAGCCTTATACAAGAATGAAAATGTCAGTATACTACAAAGAATTAGAACAGCAAGAAATCAATGCCCTTTGCACTGTATGGCTCCTGAGGTAAAGCTTCAGGAAAAGTACATTTTATACAAAAAAGAGATTATGAAAGGATTTTATAAATTGACTCAAATTCCACCCATTGATCTCAAGTTAACACATTCTTGTATAATTATTCCCCCAAACTCTGAAAGTGTCACATGAAAAAAAGGTCCATTTACAAATCTAAATCAGGGAAATGTAAATTAAGCAGCAATATAATATTACTCTGATTTGTCAGCATTATGAGCATAAAACTTAAAATATTTTTAAGACAACATTTAATGATGGATTAGGGAATAAGTATTTACCCTGCTAAAAGAACCCCACTAAGGATTCCAAAGAATAGTCATTGCAACCTAGTGAAAATTTGAAAATTGGAAAAGGTTTAAATACATAGTAGTAACAAAGCAGAAATAGAATATGGTACTTTTTTTTTAACTGTGGAGTACAAAGCAGAAGCTTCAGTAGCTTAACTGGATCTGTATGACAGTAAGGAGAACCACATACTGTAGGCATAAAACATAAGCAGTTAAAAAGTTGGCCTAAATGTAATGAGCACGTGTAAGAAGTCACATCCAACTAATTTCTATGAGTACCTGAGTGCTTATAAACGAATTAAGAAAGGTGTGGAATGGCATGATTACATTTGAGGAATAAAGAAGACGATGATCAAAAGATATTATAATCAAACTATATGTTGATTTCCTTACCAAAGATATTTTCCTTACTTCTTTAATTAAAAACATATGCCCATTATTTTAATATGGCTTTGGAAGAATTCATTATATATCAGATGGAATTTAGATCAATAAAGAAGAAATTATAATCTCTCATTAAAACTCTGCAAAAACTTGAAGGCCCTTTTCTTTATTATTTAACACTTCGTTTCCTCTTTTAATAAGGTAATGAAGTTGTAGAAGCATTAGAATCCTAAGCATTCAAATCCACAAATTGTCACACATGATGAAATATAAGTAAATACACTCTTGTCCCACACACAGACAGCCAAAGAAATAGTCCACAGAAGAAAACAAGGAACACATTAGGTGAGCACCTGCATTTACACATATATCCTTAATTCTACATTTGCTCTCAGAGTGAAGAAAACTAAATCCCCTTGTTCTTTAAAGTCAGTAGGATTTGACTAAAATTCATGAACTCTTAGATCTAAAGTTGATATTGTGGATGTAAAATGTAATGGAAAGGGAGAAATTACTCAACGTCAGATTTCCACAATGTGTTGGATTTCTTTTCTCTTTCATAAATTATTCTCTTTAGAAAGAGGTTTTGCCAATTACTCTTAAGATGCAATTGAAATCTTTCGTTGTGCCACAAGGAAGGCGGTCCATCACTGTTATTGCACTGGTTAATTTGCATGAAATTGTCTTTGGTCGTCTCTTAATCATTGCCTATCTTACATAACTCTGACCTTTGATTTTTCTCATGTAAAATGATATTATCTAATATTTTATACCACAGAGGATTCTTGTTAAAAACAAAAATATCCACATTAAACAACTAAGTGTAGACATAGCTCGCTAATATGTTGTAAGAACTAACTAAAGATTAGCCATTTTGTTATTATTTTCTTTTCATGAAACTGCATCTTCTTTAATTGGCTGATTTCTAAAAGGACAAAAATTCTGAATATTTCTGAGGCATTTGTGAGATAAGGAGAGCCCTGAGGGTATATTTTCTTCAGTGATTTTAATGCTTCCCCAAATATGGATTTCCATAGAAACTGTAAGCTGTTTTCACCACTACTTCCCTAGTGAAAGTCTTATATTAATAAGAATACAGAGAACATAACAAGATCTGACATCATGGATGAAGTGATCGAAATCAGCTAAAAAAAATTCTCAAGAAATCCTAATATAATGCCTGCAAAAAAAAATCCCCTTTATAAAGTGGAATAATCAGACAATACTTGCAGAAGATAACAATTTTCTTTCTGTATTAAGATGTTTTTTATTAGATTATATAAAGATTTGTGGGATTTATTATATATTTGTTTATTGTTCTTTTATTTCATTACTTATACTATTTTTAAATGTTTTAGTTTATCATCACTTTTCTATCTCAAGTAATTAAAAGCATATTCTCACTTCCTTTCACAGCCTATCCCACCAGCCTTTAACAGTCCCAAATTTAAAATTAAGACATAATAAAGTATTCCTGTGACTGGTTTTCTATTGTAATACATCCTCTAAAATATTCTAGCAAACTATTAAAATATAAAGTTAGGATATAAATGAAAAGAATTTAAGGTTATCCAAAACAGTTACCAAGCAGCTAAATTCAGAATACATAGTTCATGAAAATTACAATTATCCTGGAAAACAATTAAATAAAAATAGATTGATCTATGATTTTATTTAGACTCAGGGTTTTTAAAAAAGCAAAGGAAAGAAGAAAGAATGAAATAAGAAAGTAAAATAGCAAAGCTTACACTTTTGATTTTGGCCAATTCCTGTCAGCATTTGAAATAATATCTATAATTCATAAATTCATGACAATAATTTCAAAACATATTTTAACATGCAATAACAAGTAGATATTTCAAGAGGTAAAAATGAAGTAATATAATTCACATGCTTTGTGAACTGCTGTCAAATTGTAGTTAAAATCAATGGTGTCTCTAAAACTTACTCTGTGAGTACTAGGAATAAGAATGAGAGGACATCAGATTCATTTGAAAAATTTGAAATGCATCTGGGCTCTTTGCCCTTGTCTTCCTCCTTTGTGGTGATGAAATTCCAAGTCCAGCCCTGCAGGGCTCAAAGCTTTTTGAGAAGCTGCTGTTCAGTATGGGAGAATTTAAGGGCACTGGAGGGACTTGGATGCAACCCCACAGACAATCCCCAAGGAAATTCCTGAAGCAATCTGTCAAAACTAAATTCATATGATTTTAACTGTGTTTAGCTTTTCAGCTGGACTTTTAAAAATACTTGAGATTGTTTAGATATATGATGCACCATACCACATGATTTATGTTAAGTGGGAAAAAAAAACGTAAAAAAATTGCTACTGTCTACACTCGAAATAAATCTTTACACGTTCATTGTGTGTTGATTGTATTCATAACTATAAAGGCTTGAAATCTATTAATAATAAGCAAATTTGCCCTTTTCTAACTGAATTAAGGTCAACCTTAGATGCATTCATTTCAAATTTCTCATAAGACACACCTCTTATAACATCATTCCATGTTTCAAGTTATCTCATCAGGTTTACAATAACTATTTTATTTCAGATCACATGATTCATTTTTCCGTGTGATATCTTTTATTTTATCTCATTTAATGCTATTGTTTTCTTGAATTTTATTTTTAGTCATATCTTTTATTGTTTGAGATTATAATTTCATTATTTCCCCTTTCCCTTTCAACTCGCCAAACCCTCCCATATGCCCATTCTTGTTCCCTTTCAAGTTCTGGCTTCTTCTTCTTTTTTTTTTTTAATTCTCTTATACAATGTATCCTGAATACAGCTTCCCCTCCCTCCACTCCTCCCAGTCCCTCCAGCTTCCCTTTTCCCCAATTCCACTCCCCCACCATCCACCCCCACCCCATTCCCATCTTCCAACAGAAAAGGTTAGGCCTCCTAGGGATATCAACCAAACATGGCACAAAAAGATATAATAAGACATGGCACAAACCCTTACATCAAGTCTGATTGAGGCAACATGATAAGAGGAAAAGGATCCCAAAAGGAGGCAAAAGAGTCAGAGACATCTCAACTCTGTCAGAACTGTTGTAAATTACACACACACATACACACACACACACACACACACACACACACACACATATATATACATATATATATACATATACATATACATATATTTTCCTAAATACATAAATATAACCTGCTCAGTCTATGTAATGCTGCTTGAAATATGTTTTCAGATTGACCATTTAGTATTGGACAGCCAGTTGGTGCACTTTTCCTTGTAGAAAACTTTTTCTCACATTCTCACCATTCCCTAGTTGTCTGTAATTTTAACAAACATCATACTGGACAAAATTGTGGCTACTCTCACTTGTTTTTTAGGAAATTATTTAAATTATATGTTGGCAAAAGTGGAAGTTGTAATTTGAAACACTCATTACAACATAAAATTATGGTTAGATTTTAAAAGAAAATTTTACTTAATGTATATATTTTGATTCACTGAATGGCATGGTATTTAATGTTTCCACAGAGGTACCAGGAAGGAATTTGACCAGGCTAGGCAGATGATAAATAACAAAACTGGAACTTGGTCTCTATTAAAATATTTCATCATTAAGACTGTGTGAAACTGAGCTATAATAAAATCCATGTTGCTTTACTTTACCAAATTGCTATTTCTTTCTTTTAGTCAAATAGAAAAATTATATAACAGTACTCCTCTAGTGACTGTAAGAGCCATGTCTTAAGATCTCAAAAGAATATCCCTGATGAGTTTCCTAGGGTAGCCTTACATACCATAAATTGAGTAGCTTAGCTAATAGAAGTTTATTTTCTCATAGTTCTGAAGGCTCAAGTTTGAGATCACACTAGTAGTGGGATAAGTTACTGTGCAGGACTCGGAGGAGAATCCATGCCATGCACCTCCTAGAGCTTGGGAGTTTATTGGCACCTGTGGAAGTTCTTTGGTTTGTAAAAGCATCATTTCAATGGCATCAAATTTTTTTAAAAAGTCATCATTTGCATAATGCATGCCTTTCCGTGTGCCTATCTTTGTTCCTTACTTTCCCTTTATACAAGGGTTCAGATTAAGGAGTGTTTTAGCATTATTATCTCTGTAAGGTCTCTATTTCTAAACATAGTTGGTCTAAGGTACAGGGAATCAAGATTCATCCTATTGTTTTCTTAGGGACAAGTAACCAAATCACAGTAATATCCATTCTTAAGTCATAACTGGGTGTCTCCTGTCAAATGGTTTCTTACTCTCTCAACTTGTGTTCTGGCAAACATTATTAAACCTTTGGAACTCATTTTAATAGTGAAGTTGTCATCAGGTCTACTCCTGAACCTATTCACTAACTCCTAATATTTCCTGGTATGTCTCATATCTTTCTAAGATAAGTATGTACTTTCCTAGCCCAGGTTTTCCTAACATGTTTCACTGAGTTGCTCTTGTAAGCAAAAGGTGGTATAGGAAGATGCTTGAGTAGAAAGCAAACACGACTGAAGAACAGGTTCTTCTCATAGGCAACAGCCTTGTCTAGATGTGAAGAATATCTTTCTCTTTCAAAAGAGAGGAAGCTGTTAGTGACAGCCCAAGAGATGTAGTCTTTTTTTTTGGGGGGGGGCGGAGGTTTGAGACAGGGTTTCTCTGTGTAGTTTTGGTGCCTGTCTTGGACTTACTCTGTAGATCAGGCTGGCCTCAAACTCACAGAGATCCACCTGGCTCTGCCTCTCAAGTGCTGGGATAAAGGCATGCGTCACTGCCACCTGGCTCAGCCCAAGAGATGTAAAATAGTTCATCAGGTCATAGTCCTCATTTCCCCACACAGATGTTTCCATTTTACTACTCAGGTTTCCATCTTTTCCTCCACTAAAGTGTTTGCTTCAAGCTCAATACCTACTGGAGTTACACATTCAGTCTTATCTGCATCTTTATTGCAGATCCTTGAAATGGTTTAGTGTAGGGTCACAGTCTGCAGGAGATGCATGGCAGCAAACATGGGGGCTCTATGTTCACTGCATGTCCAGAAGTAATGTTAGATAGACCATGAAGAAGGTCTGATGATGGAAAAATGACCCATTGATTCTTGAAGAGTTTTTCTTGAAGAAAACCCAGGTCTAATTGTCAGCACCTGCACTGAGGTTCACAACCTGTTGTGGAATATTGTTTTAACTCGTCAAAGATGTGTTACATTTGTTTATGATGAAGAACATTACTTTAACTGTGTAAAGGAGTGTTACTTTTGTTTATGCTGCATTTATTAAATTATGTAAAGATGTGTTGCCTTGGTTTCACCATACTGGCCTAAGGCACCTGATTGGCCTAATGAAAAGCTGAACAGCCAATAGCATTCAAAACTAATAAGTCTCCCTGTCATGGTTTGGGAGCTTGGTGGTGGCCCAAAATAAAAAGCCTGTTACAAAACCCATTTACAACTCCAGCTCCAAGGTATCCAATTTTCTCTTCTGATATCTGTGAACACTAGGCACATGCATGCTGTACAGATATACATGAAACCTAAACACTCATATACATAAAGTAAAATAAATGAAAAGGATACATTTACATTCAATATGCATTATTTTCCTTGTCTTTTATTCTTCTCTCATATATTGCATCCCAACTGCAGTTGCCCCTCCTTCCTCTCTTTCCAGTCCCTCCCTCACCTTCCCTCTTCCCCAGATCTACTCTTCCTCCATTTCCCTTCAGAAAAGTGCAGGCCTCCCAGGGATCTCAACCAAACAAGGCATATTGAGTTACAATAAAAGTATGCAAATCCCCTCATACCAAGGTAGGATGGAAGCAACCCATTAGAAGGAAAAGGGTCTCAAAAGCAGACAAAAGAGTCAGAGACAGCCCCTGCTCCCACTGTTAGGAGTCCCACAGGAACACCAAGCTATAAAACCATAACATATGCAGAAGACCTCGGTCAGACCCATGAAGACTTGCTGATTGTCGGTTCAGTCTCTATTAGGACCTATGAGACCAGGTTAGTTGATTCTGTGGTTTTTCTTATCATGTCCTTGAACTTCTGGCTTCTACAATCCTTCCTCACCCTCTTCCACAGGATTCCTCCAGCACCTTCTAATATTTGGCTGTGTGTCTATGCATCTGCTCCTATCAGTTGCTGGATAAAGCCTCTGTAATAATGATTATGATAGGCTCCTATCTACCGGTAGACCAGAGTAATCATTAGGAATCATTTCATTGACCTTTGTTTTGCCAGTTGTGTTTGGTTCTATCTTAGGCCTCTAGGCTATCCAGCTTCTGGTTCCTGGCCATGCAGGCTGAATCAGTCATGGGTTCCCTCTCATGCCATGGGTCACTGTCTGGACCAGTTTGCCACTCCCACAAGTTCTGTGCCTTCTTTTTCAGAGCACATCTTGCAGTTAGAACAAATTGTAGGTTGAAGGTTTTGTGACTGAGTTGGTGTCACAATCTCTCCACTGGAAACCTTGCCTGGTTATAGAAGATGGCCAGTTAAGGTTCTATAACCCCCATTACTAAGAGGCTTAGCTAGTATCACCCTTAAAGATTCTAAAAAATTGGAAAATATAAAAGAAATGGACAGTTTTCTTGAGAAATACCACTTACCAAAGTTAAATCAAGATAAGATAAATGATTTAAATAGAGCTATAAACAATAAGGAAATAGAAGCAGTCATTAAAAGTCTCCCAACCAAAAACAAATCCCAGGCCAGGCAGTTTTAGAACAGAATTCTATCACATGTTCAAAGAAGAAATAATACCAACACTCCTCAAATTATATCACAAAATAGGAACAGATGGAACATCACTAGATTTATTTTGTGAGACCACAGTCATCCTGATATCAAATCACACAAAGACTTAACAAAGAAAGAGAAGTACAGACCAGCTTCCTTCAGGAATATTAATACAAAAATACTCAATGAAATACTCGCAAACAGAATCCAAGGACACATCAAAAAGATCATCTACTATGATCAAGTAGACTTCATTCCAGAGATGCTGGGAAGGTTCAGCATAGAAAAATCTGTCAATGCAATCCACCATGTAAACAAAATGAAAGAAAAAAGTCACCTGATCATCTCATTAGATGCAAAAAAAGCCTTAGACAAAAATCCAACACACTTCATGATAAAAGTCTTGGAGAGATCAAGGATATAAGTGATATACCTAAACATAGTAAAGGCAATTTACAGCAAGCTAATACCCAACTTCAAATTAAATGAAGAGACACTCAAAGCAATTCTACTAAAATCAGGACCAAGAAAAGACTGTCCACTCTCTCCATATCTATTCAATACAGTACTTGAAATTCTAGCTAAAGCAATAAGACAATTTTCCTTTTCTTCAGAAACAAGGTACCAAATATTATTCTGTCAACTGGAATTTAGAACTGAAAATCCTGTGATAACAGAGTCAAGATATAGGTATTACATACTGACAACATTCAGATTGACAGGAGACTGAAACTCACAGAATATACCAGGAAGTGGTGTACACTACATATACAAGTGTAGTTTATTGTAGACTTTACTGTCTTCTACAAAAAATATGATCATACTTTGAGCTAAAGAAATTATAAGATGGAGTTATTTCTCTGTCACAGAACCCATGACCTGCATGAGCAAGGACCTACATTTAATCCCAGGCACTCAAAAAGAAAGAAAGAAATAAGAAAGAAAGGGAAAATTTATGGTTTCTAATATAACAAAATTGATAAAATTTTGCTATACAATTAATGGTTTAAAAAAAGTAATAGAAATCTTAAGTAAAAAATAATACATGTTAAATTTTTTCTATTAAAAACCACACAAGAAAATATTAACATTAGCAATATTGTTCGCATTAATATTCTTTAGTACTAGAGTATTAATTAATAATGATAAAATTAACTCTAATGTAAAAATATCATCTAAATGTTGACTTTTCCTTTGCTAATATTATTTTCTTCTGGATTGGATACAAAATTCACTAAAATAATTTATATTTGCAACATGAAATTTCTGTTCCAAAACCTAAAATATTCCCTTGTGTCATCCTTTTTCTGTCTAATCTGTTAATATATCCAAATACGCTATCTTGAAGTGATTGTTCTTTTGGTACTAACCTGTATAGAAATCTCTACCTTAAACTATCTTATATATGCTGCACTAAATCTAATACTTTGCTATAAAGGAAATATTATAATTAGTATGCCCAAGAGAATTCTTAATATTTAAAGATGAAGAGATCAAGTCAGAAAAAGGGAATAAGGATTACAAAAGAATCATTGTGACTGCAGCCCTAACATTGACAGCAGAACATCCCAGAGTCTCAAGAGTGAATTTTTCTCTGTGTATCTTATTAGTGTTCTAGAACAATCTAAATAAACACATGACAAGAGTTTTGAGTCTTAGGGTGGTGTTAGCTCATGCCTTTAATCCCAGCACTTGGGAGGCAGAGCCAGGTAGATCTCTGTGAGTTCAAGGCCAGCCTTGTCTACAGAGTGAGATCCAGGACATGCACCAAAACTACACAGAGAAATCCTGTCTTGAAAAAAATGAAACAAAACAAACAAACAAAAAAAGAATTTTGAATCAATTTCCAAATAAAATAGATCCTTCAAGTGTATGCATTTTCACCTATACTCAAACTTGCTACAATTATTTGAACATAGCACAATTTACTGAGTCCAGAGAATAACTTAAGCTGATGATAAGACCAACGTGTCTTTATAAAAAAATAACTAATTGGAATATATACGCATATACATATACATATACATACATGCATGCAATAGCAAGTGGCGGGGGAGAGGTTACAATTCTTTTCTGGTTTTTTTTCCTTTTTTTAAAAATTTTTTATTTGTTTTATATACCAACCACAGATCCCCCTCTCAACCCTCCTCCTGCTCCTCTCACCCCTGCCTACTGCCCCCACCACTCTGACCCATCCCTCATCCCCTCCTCCAAAAGGATAAGTTCTCCCATCAAGGGACAGCAAAGCCTGGTACATTCAGTTGAGGAAGGATCCAGCCCCTCCCCCCTGCCTCTAGGCTGAGCTTGGTGTCCGACCATAGGTAATGGGATCCAGAAAGCTGGCTCATGCCCCAGGCATAGATCCTGATCACACTGCCAGGGGCCAAGAGGTTACAATTTTGAAGGAGAGCAGGAAGGTATATATGAGAGAGTTTTGAGGGAGGAAAGCAAAAAAAGAACTACTGTAATTATATTAAAATCTCAAAAAATAAAATGCTAAAAATGAGGAATCACTAATCGGGAAAGGTAAATCTTATCAGGCTTTGAACAGGAAATATGATTATGTAGATAGATATATATTAGGTGGAAACTTCAGAAATCTACAGGAAGGTGGGCAGAAAGTTACAAATACAGCCAAAAGTTGTTGAGACAGAAAGGCTGGAAAGGCAGAGAAAGAGGATCGAACATCAACAAATACAAAAGGTCTTCACACTTAATTTATGTTTCACAGTTTGTCCCTCTATGTAAATTGATTCAACACCATTTCACATTGTCTCTTTACTATATGAACTTATAATCTTATGCCCTAAGAAACTGATATATTAAACTAATAATGAAAATAATATTTATTAACTTCTAATTTGATGCTATGGAAAAAGATAGAAGACCTTCATTTATTTCCTATCATCTGAGATCAGTTTCTTCCTCCATAAATTTTTCATGGCATTTTTCACTTCTGCATTTCTCAATGTGTAAATCAGAGGGTTGAGCAAAGGTGTCCCAATTGAATAAAATGTAGCTATCATCTTGTCCATAGGAAATGTGGTTGCAGGGCGTGTGTAAATAAATATACAAGGTCCAAAGAACAGGATGACCACAATGATATGGGAGATGCAGGTGGACAGGGCTTTTCTCCTCCCTTCAGCACTGTGGTTTCTTAGGGAACGCAAGATGATGACATATGAGACCATCAGCATGAGGAAACTCACTGTACAAATGGCCCCACTGTTGGACACCAGAAGTAGGTTGATCATATATGTGTCTGAACAGGCAAGTTTCAGCAGTGGCTGCAAGTCACAGAAATAGTGATCGATCTTATTGGGACCACAGAAAGGTAAACTCAAAGCAAGAAATATCTGAACTAAAGAATGCACACAGGATCCCACCCAGGCCATGGCCACCAGCATCCCACAAACCCGGTGGCTCATGATGGTCATGTAGTGCAGAGGCTTACAGATGGCTACATAGCGGTCAACAGCCATGAGGATGAGGATGAAGATCTCCAGGCAGCCAAAGAAATGGAATGTAAAGACTTGTATTATGCACTCACTGAAAGAAATAGAGGCCTCCTTCATCAGAGAATCCACAATTGTTCTAGGGGCTATGGTTGTAGAGAAGCAGGTGTCAGATAAGGATAAGTAGAACAAGAAGAAGTACATTGGACTCCCAAGTGCCTGGCTTGTCTTGATGGTAGCAATGATCAGCAAGTTACCCAGTAACGTTCCCATATAAAAAAGCAAAAACACAACAAAGAGAATTTTCTTTCTAAATGGATCCTGTGTCAAACCAAGTAGAATGAACTCAGTCACATTGTTACTCAGCCACATTGTTTAGTGATCAGAAGTGGTAAATATGAAATACTTTATCTGAAAAAAAAAGACATTTATTTTGAGAGTGGTATGTGATTCTGTGGAGCACTTTATGCAAAAGTAAGTAATCATCATTAGTGATATTTTGTTATTTTTTTAATAAATGATTCAACACTTCTTCCTAAAATTTTGTGGCAATCTATTTGCATTATTATGTTCCCATAACACTCTGCAAACACAAATCCCTGTTATCACAATTATGGTTAATTTTATAACTTAATGATTATAAATTTAGAATATGTTATCTGTAATATTTTATCATTAACTTTATTTTTCATATGAAGTGGGAAGCCTATCATTACCTCACAATAAAGAATATCATATTTTAAAAATATTGTTATACATATTTTGCAGACATGATTATGTAATATTTCAGCACTCTACAAAACTTATTTCAGGCATTTTAGCCTAAACATGAGAACAATAAATATTTATAACTTCCAAATAATCTTAAAATATCTTGTGATACTTGTTACTTGACATAATCAATGGATCAGAATAAATGTTTTTGGTGACTAGAACTGTCATTAGGATTACAACTTTTAATTCTTGCTTATTGTATTAAAGGCATACTTTTGAGCATCCATAGCCCCAAGGATATAGTTGAATAAGATGAAAGTGGTGGGCATCATTCTTCAATTTTTTTCTTTTTTTTATAATTTGATTTAATTTTACATATTCACCACAGATTCCCTGTCCTCCCTCCTCCTGTTCCCCCACACTCCCCCTAGCCCACTCCCCATTCCCTTCTCCTCCAGGGCAAGGACTCCCCTGTGGATTCAGCTCAACCTGGTAGATTCAGTCCAGGCAGGTCCAATGCCCTCCTCCCAGGCTGAGCAAAGTGTCCCTGCATAGGCCCCAGGTTCCAAACAGCCAGCTCATGCACTAAGGACAGGTCTGGTTCCCACTGCCTGGGTGCCTCACAAACAGTTCAAGTTCATCAACTGTCTCACTTATCCAGAGGGCCTGATCCAGTTGGGGGCTCCTCAGCTATTGATTCATAGTTCGAGAGAAAAATCTGAACTGACCTACTCTAGTGATAGGATGGCCAAACACCCTAACTGTCGTGCTAGAAATCTCATCCAATGACTGATGGAAGCGGTTGCAGAGATCCACGGCCAGGCCCCAGGTGGAGCTCCAGGAATCCAATCGGCAAGAAAGAGGAGGGATTGTATGAGCCAGAATTGTTGAGACCAAGATTGGAAAAAGCATAGGGACAAATAGCCAAACTAGTGGAAACACATGAACTATTTCTTCAATTTTTAATGTTTTTGTGATAACAGTTTTATTTCACATGTGTTAGAATCAGCTGCCAGAAGACTAGAAGACAGATGCAATCCCTAGTAGTTTTAATATCAATATGTCTATAAACACTATGTTCTTGGAACAGGGAAGTAATACAGAAGAGAAAGGAAGCTGTGATTTTGCTGAGAAGGAATGTAAATAGTCAGTAATTGACTCTTTGTTCATTTTGTTTTGCCTTCAAACGTCAATAATTACACATTTTTAAATATCAACATGGAATATAATCTTTCAATAAATAATCAACATGGAATATTCTGTTATCGTGGTTTTTGCTTTTCAGAACAGAGCCTTTTTACTAACTAGTACTTGTCAAAATGATTCTGGATGATTAGATAGATCGATAGAAAATAGATAAATAGATAGATAGATAGATAGATAGATAGATAGATAGATAGATAGATATGTAGATAGATAGATAGTCAGGTAATACTAATATTGAAGTGGAATCTATTTACAAGCCATGTGGAAGACCTATGTATTACACTGTGCTCCTACCAATCTCACCAACTATTTGCTGCATGATGTTGAAAGCTGTTAGTCAAAACAAGGGATATGACAGACAAGACATACACAAAATTGTCATATTTATTTACTTTTCTCTCTCTGCAAATTTTCATCTTTATAATAGACTTGAGAAGCCTTTGCTTTCTATAAATAAAAAAAAATACTCATGGCAAATGTCAATCAAAGTTTCTCACCATAGGTTCTATGATCTTTGGCAAAGATGTTAGGCTGTAAGAGAACTGAGTTGCTCTATTAATTATCAAAATGGGCCTATTCATTCCTTATTTTTGCACTCAAATGGCATGTTTGTACATGAAAATAAAATATGCTGAGTGGACACTGTGATGGAAAAAATGCATTTACCTCAAATCAATTTAGTCACTTCTTGGAGAATACAGTGTTTTGAATGTTTGCTATGAATTCCATTAGCTTTTTTCGTTTCTAGAACAAGCTCATTAATCTCAAACACAAACATAGACTTTTTTTCATATAAAGAATTCAAAGTACTAGATTTAACAAACTTGGTAAAATTTATAGTTCTTGATCAAACATCTAATCATTATTTTCATCAATAGTCAAAGGCCATCATTCTCTCTGGAACTTATTAAATTTATACTTATTATAACCATCTAGACATTTGAAGACTCAGTTTTAAAGAAAACTCAAAGAAGCTTTTAATGATTGTTTTTTAATAAGGAAAATAATCCCTGATTTCTGAAAGACCTTTCCTCATAGGCTTTGTTGTACTAATGTAGGTATTTGATTCATTGCAATTATCTGAATGGCTCTTTAGTTTCCTTTCTTGAATAAATATGCAGGAAATCTATGCTCCCAAAATACCTCGCTCCACTATAACAAACTCAACGTCATATATATATATATATATATATATATATATATATATATATATATATCTCAACATCTTGATACCTAACAGTTTAAGTTGAGCATTGTCTCTTACTTCTTAAAATGCAATACTTCTCTTGTAGATCGAGAGATGTTTCAGTGGGCAAAGTGGTTGCTGAGTATGAGGACATGAATTCAAATCTCTACCATGTAAAATACAAGTCATGTTGGAATGCACTCATAACCCAAGAGCACAGTGCGAACAGCCCTGCAATTCTAGCCCAACTGAACTTCGTAATATTGGAAACAGCTGAAGAAAACATCCTGATGTCCACTTCTGGCTTCCACACATGGGCAAACACACCCTCACGCACATGTGCACACATGCACACCCACACTTCAAATTTAGTTTTTATCTGATTACTTTAGTGCCTTTCTGACTTTAAAATATATTCAAAATTTATTAGAGTTTCCATCTACTATGGATGGAAGGCAAGAAAATATTATCCTAATTTTTTTTTTAAAAAAGCCTCAGGATCTAAATAACTGGTGAAATAACAGCATGATCTGTAAAACAAAATGTTGTATTTTAAACCACTCTAATATTACTGGGGCTCTGACACTCACAAAATGAAAATTTTCAGAATCTGTTGGTGGTGTTTTACATGGGTAATCTTGACATTTTCACATCCTCTTGATACAAATCTGTTCTTCTTGGGTGTCTGTACATATAATCCTTTGTCTATTTTCCAACCGAAATTGTTACCTTTTTCAGCAGGTTCTGAAAGGAATCAGGTATGAAAACTCTATTGCACTAGTCTGAAAACATAGCAGTGCTGGAGAGACTCCAGGATGTGTAGAAGAGACCATCACAATAATAAACAGACATTGAGTTGATGTTGTAGGTGGTGGACAGTGCTGAATGAAAAGCAACCCAGAAAAGATGGAAAACAGAAGTGGACCAGAATGTATAGTGATTCTTCCCATGGCTCTATGCTGTACTTTGTAGTCCCCATGAAAAGCATCACTACTTCTTCATGTTCCTATCCTTGCTAATTCAGCTATAATGCTTGTCTCTCTTGTAGAGAATCTCTACATTCCCTTTATTCATGAGGAGGTTACCATTCTCACTGAAAAGAAATATAGCTTTTTCTTATCCGTAGAAAAACATATTATTTCTCTGGGAGTTCTAGTCCTTGCTAAAGACCAAAATAAAGAGTGATAATCTTCTGGTGGAATGGTACATGAAAAGTAGCTTGCCTAAGGACTCATTATATAATTGAAAGCTCCAACCTAGTTATTGCACAACAGGTTCCTTAAATAATTAATTTTTTCAAATATTACTAAGCAGAGGACATGATCCTTATATTTGGGCAATAGTAAATCATAATAGTGTACTTTTAGTTTAAAAAAAAAGAGTTAACTAGGGACAAAAACAGAGCAAAAAGAATATTTTTATCCCCAAATATTTTCAGGATTTCTCATGCTGACTTTATAGCATTCCTCTCTCACCTTTAGTAAATATCCATATTTATGTGTCATTAATTCATCCTATTATTAAATAGATTACATATTGCATATATTATGTTTAGAGTCTTTTTTATATTTGATCTGAAAAGTCTCTGAAATAAAGTCATTTACTTTCCAAATCTCAGATGTGAATAAATTACAAATTACAATCTCATGATATCATTGCAGAAACATGGGAAAAGTATAGTATTCTGCTCATTTGTAATTAAGAGGTGAAAAAAACTGACATCCTCCAGAAAACTAGGAAATGTCACTAATCTTTGTTCACCTTATTCTTATTGTTGATAAGGCACACAATCTCCTCTAATTTTTGGCACCTATAGCATATTAGTGATATCATGTATTATTCCATCACCTTGCAGGTAAAGTGTTTTGGAAATATTCTGCACTCTTCCATATCAATAGATTATGGTCAAGTTTAACATATGAAACACATCCTTGTTTTCCCCCTATAAATGTTCATCACAAACATAGTATTTATATAAAATTTTTGTCAACATCAAAGAATGTTTTCATCCAAATATTTATATTTCACTTGATTTATTTTCTTTATAATAGTAAGTGTTTTAAAGTGTAGGTTTTTTTATATAGCTTGCTCATAGGGTATCAGAAAAATGCAAATTTAAGACTGGACATATATTAAAATATACTTAATTAACCTGTGATAATGACAGTCAGACCTCAGAAAGCAAAATCTGTCACTTACCAGCTAGAGGGCTCAGGAAGTTAACATCATTGTCTGTCCATTGCCTTTTAAGACAGGTTTTCCATAGAGTACTGGACAAAATAAATTTATTTTTGCATCCCAGAGGGAATTTTTAACACATAATGCTATAATATATCAGTATTCTAAAATAAATTAGTCCCTAAAGTTATCATTATTTTACAGATGAGACACCTGAATGATACTGTAAGTTCAACTTTGAGTTCTATTTAGCCCACAAGAATACCAAGGTAACCCCCTATCTCACTTGAAAATCAGATGGAAACCAAGATGTGGGGTTAGAAGCTTCAGACACATCAACAAAACCCAAAGAAACACGAAATACAAGTGGATAATGAAGAGGATAGCAGAAAATAGGAAAAAAGTAATTTTATTAGTGAAAGAAGAAATGGAGAGTGAAAGAATGTTACTGCTCCCACCAGTGCCTGAAGCTAGAACTCAGGGTGTTAGTAGATAAGCCTTTGATCTCCTGTAATATAATGTGTTATGTTTTCTCGTTTTCTTTATTTTCTTTTTTCTTTAATATTTATACAATATACATTTGGCCATGTTTTCCCCTCCATAAACTCCTTCCAGAACCTCAACTCCCTACCCAGCCAGTTTCATCTGTGTCTGTCAACAATAAAAAAAAAAAAACCCCAAATCAATCAAACAATATAAAATTATACAAAATATCCAGTAATACTAAAATTGTCAAAAAAGCCAAAAAGTCCCTCAAAATACAGATTGTGTGTGTGTGTGTGTGTGTGTGTGTGTGTGTGTGTGTGTGTATGTGTGTGTATGTGTGTGCGCACTCGCCAACTATTCCTGGGAATGGGTTGTGTGACTGAAATATACAGTGACAATTTATTGGTGTAAATTGATTATCCATTTGTCATGTGGTATCAGTTGCATATAGCTTATTGATTAGAGGTGGGAACAAGTATCCATTCTCTCTTCTCAGTGCTGAGATATCATCTGACTTAAACCTGTACAGGTCTAATGTACTCTCATATAGTCTCTGTGAGTTCATATGAAGATCTCTCCTGTGGCTTCAGAAAGACACGGCTTCTTTGGATTCCTTGGCACCTCTGACACCTATGAGGAGAGATGTTTGATATTTGATGTTTGATGAAGGCATTCCATTTATGACTAAGTGCTCAAAAATTTTACTCTCTGAATTATTTTCAGTTTTGAGTCTCTGTGCTAATACCCATCCACTTCAAAATGTAGCCTCTCTGATGAGGGTTGAGCAAGGCACTATATGAGTATCATAGTATATAGGTCATCAAGAGTGATTTTATTGCTATGTTCCTTAAGCAGAATAACTGCAGTAGTTTTAACCCATGGTCCATGACCTATACAACCTCAGAATCTTAGTCACTTTACCAGTGTCAAACATGGGTTTCATTTCATGGACTGTGCTTTAAATCTATTATTTTTATTTTAAAAAGTGGTTGGTTACTCCAGTAACATATATGCCACTACTGCATCAATATTTCTTGCTTTCAAATTTAAATCATGGAAAACAAAGTGGTATAATGATAGTGTAATATGTTTCCTAGTTTATAGACTTATTTTTCAAGGATTCCAAGACTTATTCTTTAAATTATTCTGAAGGCTAACATGCACAATAAGGAAACATCTAATTTTGTACCTTTTCAATTTAATTTCATTTGTTTTAACAATTTATATCAGTAAAAATTACTTTTTCTTTTTTATTATTTTATTTTATTTTTCTATTTTCCCTCCCCTTCTCACATTCCCACCTACCTCCCCCAATCCCACTCCCCATTCACTTCTCATATGGAGTAAAGCCTTTCTTGGGTAGTCAACACTGTCTGGCACACCAAGTTGGGGCAGGACTAGGCCCCTCTCCCCTGCGTCAAGGCTGAGTAATGCATCCCACCATAAAGAATGGGATCTAAAAAGCCAGTTCATGTACCTGGGATAGGTCCTGGTCCCATTGCCAGAGGCCCCACAAATAGATCAAGCCACACAACTGTTACCCACATTCAGAGGACCTAGTTTGGTCTCATGCAGGCTCCCCAGCTGTTGATCCAAAGTCCTTGAGCTCCCACTAGCTCTGGTCAGCTCTCTCTGTGTTTTTTGCATCATGATCTTGGCCTGTTTTTCTTTTATAGACCCTCCTTCCTCTCTTCGACTGAACTTCAGGAGCTCAGATAAGTGCTTGGCTGTGTGTCTTTGCATATGCTGCTGGATGTAGGTTCTATGATGACAATTAGGGTTTTCACCACTCTGAGTACAAGGGAAGGATAGTTCAAGAACCCTATCCACCATAGCTAATAGTCTTAGCTGCAGACATCCTGTGGGTACCTGGTGATTTCCCTAGGACCAAGTTTCTCCCTAACCCCATACTGACTCACTCTGTCAACATATTTCTTCCATTGCTTTTTATCTCTCCCCAAACTTGGCCATCTCAATCTCTCATGTTCCCACCCCCATTTCCTCCCTCAATTCCCCCTCCCAGTTTACCTAGAAGATCTTAATTAACCCTTTCTCCTTCCTAGGCCAATCCATGCATGTCACTCTTAGGGTCCTCCTCTTTACCTAGCTTCTCTGAGGTTGTGAATTGTAGCCTGGTTATCTTTTGCTTTGCATTTAATATCCACTTATGAGTGAGTACAAACTGTGTTTGTCCTTCTAGGCCTGGGTTACCTCACTCAGGATGACTCTTTCTAGTTCTATCCATTTCACTACAAATTTCAAGATTTCATTTTTTTTTAACCACTGCTTAATATCCCATTGTATAAATATACCACATTTTCTTTATCCATTCTTCCATTGAGAAGCATCTAGTTTGCTTCCAGTTTCTGGCTGTTATGAATAATGTTGCTGTGAACATAGTTGAGTAAGTGTTCTTGTGGTGTGGTTGAACATCTTTTGGGTATATGACCAGGAGTGGCATTGCTGGGTCTTGAGGTAGGTTGATTCCCAATTTTCTGAGATAGAGACATACTGATTTCCAGAGAGGATGTACAAGATTGCACTCCCACCAGCAATGGATGAGTGTTCTCCTTTCTCTACATCCTCACTGGCATAAGCTGTCATCAGTATTTTTGATCTTAGCCATTCTGACATGTGTAAGATGATATCTCAGAGTTGTTTTGATTTGCATTCCCCTGATGGCTAATGATGGTGAGCATTTCCTTAGATGTCTTTCAGCCATTTGAGATACTTCTGTTGAGAATTTTCTGTTTAGCTCTATAGCCCATTTTTTTAAATGGATTGTTTGATATATTGATGTCTAGTTTCTTGAATTCTTTATATATTTTAGAGATCAGTCCTCTATCAGATGTGGGGTTGGTGAAGATCTTTTCCCATTCTGTAGGCTGCCATTTTGTCTTCTTTTTCCTTTGCCTTACAGAAGCTTCTCAGTTTCAGGAGATCCCATTTATTAATTGTTGCTCTCAGTGGCTGTGCTACTGGTGTTATATTAAGTAAATGGTCTTCTGTGCCAATGCGTTCAAGCCTGCTTCCAACTTTCTCTTCCATCAGGATCACAGTAAATGGATTTATCTTGGGGTCTTTGATACAATTGGACTTGAGTTTTGTGCATGGCAATACATATGGATCTATTTGTATTTTTCTACATGTTGACATCCAGTTATAATAGCACCATATGTTGAATATTCTTTCTTTTTTCCACTGTACAGTTTTGGCTTCTTTGTCAAAAATCAGGATTTCGTAGGTGTGTGGATTAATGTTAGCATCTTCAATTTGATTCCATTGATCCATGTGTCATTTTTTATGCCAATACCAAGCTGTTTTTATTACTAGATCTCTATAGCAGAGCTTGAAGTCAGGGATGGTGATGCTTCCAGAAGTTCTTTTATTGTATAAGATTGTTTTGACTATTCTGTGTTTTTTGATTTTTCCATATGAAGTTAAGTATTATTCTTTCAAGGCCTGTGAAGAATTATGTCGGAATGTTGATGGGAATTACATTGAGTCTGTAGATTGCTTTTGGGAAGATTGTCATTTGTATTATGTTTGTTCTACCTCTCTATGAGCATGGGAGATCATTCCATTTTCTGATAGCTTCTTCAATTTCTTTCTTCAAAGACTTAAAGTCCTTGTCATACAGGTCTTCCGCTTGTTTAGTTAGAGTTTCTTCAAGATATTTTATGTTACTTGTGGCTATTGTAAAGAGTGATGCCTCTCTAATTTTTTTCTTGGCATATTTATCATTTATATATAGGTGGACTACTGATTTTTTTAGTTAATCTTGTATCCTGCCACATTACTGAAGGTATTTATCACCTGCAGGAGTTCTTTGGCAGAATTTTTGGGGTCACTTATGTATGCTATCATATCATCTGCAAATAGTGAAAGTTTGACTTCTTCCTTTCCAATTTGTATCCATTTGATCACCTTTTGTTATCTTATTACTCTTGCTAGAACTTTGACTACTATACTGAATAGACATGGAGGGAATGGACAGTCTTGTCCTGTTCCTGATTCTAGTGGAATCATTTTTGAGTTCCTCTCCATTTAGTTTGATGTTGGCTATTGGCTTGCTGTATATTACCCTTATATATTTAGGTGTTCCTTGTATTCCTGATCTGTCCAAAACCTTTATCATGAAGGGGTGTTGGATATTGTCAAAAGGCTTTCAGCATCTAATGAGATGATCATGCTCTGTTTTCTTTCAGTTTGTTCATATGATGAATCACATTGACAGATTTTCCTATCTTGAACCATCCTTGCATCTCTGGGATGAAGCCTACTTGGTCATGGTGGATAATTTTTTGATGTGTTATTGGATTTGGTTTGCCAGTATTTTATCGAGTATTTTTGCGTCAATGTTCATGTGGAGATTGGTCTGTGATTCTCTTTCTTATTTACATCTTTGTGTGGTTTTGGTATCAGGGTGACTCCGACCTCATAAAAAGAGTTTGGCAAAGTTCTTTCTGTTTCTCTAGTGTTGAACAATTTGAAGAATATTGGTATTAGCTCTTGTTTGAAATTCTGGTAGAATTATGCACTGAAACCATCTGGCCCTAGGCTTTTTTGGGTTGGGAGACTTTTAATTATTGTTTCTATTTCCTTAGGGGTTGTTGGACTGTTTAAATAGTCTATCTGTGTAGAAGGCTGCAAATAGATCCACATCTGTCACCATGTACAAAACTTAAGTCCAAGTGGATCAAAGACCTCAACATAAATCAAGTTACTCTGGACCTGAGAGAAGAGAAAGTAGGAAGTAGTCTTGAATGTATTGGCATAGGAGATCACTTCCTAAATATAACACCAGTAGCACAGATACTGAGAGAAACAATCAATCAATGGGACCTCTTGAAACTGAGAAGCTTTTGTAGAGCAAAGGATATGGTCAACAAGGCAAAGTGACAGCCTACAGAATGGGAAAAGGTCTTCACCAACCCCACATCTGACAGAAGACTGATATCCAGAATATATAAAGAACTCAAGAAACTAGACATCAAATTGCCCAACAGTCCAATTAAGAAACGGGCTATAAAACTAAACAGAGAATTCTCAACAGAGGAAACTCAAATGGCTGAAAGACATTTAAGGAATTGCTCAACATCCCTAATTATCAGGGAAATGCAAATCAAAACAACTCTGAAATACCACCTTATGCCTGTCAGAATGGCTAAGATCAAAAACACTGAAGACACCTTATGCTGGAGAGGATGTGGAGCTAGGGGAACTCTCCTCCACTGCTGATGGGAATGCAAGCTTGTACAACCATTTGGAAATAAATATGGCACTTTCTTAGAAAATTGGGAATCAATTTCCCCCAAGATCCAGCTATACCACTCGGGCATATACCCACAGAATGCTCACTCAATCTTACACAAGGGCACTTGCTCAGCTATGTTCATATCAGCATTGTTTGTAATAGCCAGAACCTAGAAACAATCTAGATGCCCTTCAACTGAAGAATGGATAAATAAAATGTGGTACTTATACACAATGGAATACTGCTCAGCAGAGAAAAACAATGACATCATGAGGTTTGCAGGCAAATGGATAGATCTAGAAAAAATCATCCTGAGTGAGATAACTCAGACTCAGAAAGACAAACATGGTATGTACTCACTCATAGCAGGATACTAGATGTAAAACAAAGATGACTAGACTGCTACTCACATCTCCAGGGAGGCTACCTAGAAAACAGAACCCCAAGAAAGACACAGGGATCAGCCAATGACAGAGAAATGGATGACATCTACATGAACAACATGGACATGAGTGGGGGTAATGAAGGGCAAGGGTCAAGGGAAAGAGAGCTTAGGAAAGCAGGAGATCCCAGCTGGATCAAGAACAGAGAGGGAGAACAAGGAATAAGAGACCATGATAAATGAAGACCACATGAGAATAGGAAGAAGCAAAGTGCTGGAGAGGCCCACAGAAATCCACAAAGATACCCCCACAATACACTACTGGCAATGGTCGAGAGACAGCCCAAACTCACCTAGTCTGGTGATAGGATGACCTAACACCCTAATTGTCATGCTAGAAACCCCATCCAATGACTGAGGGAACCAGATGCAATGACTGAAAGAACCAGATGCAGAGATCCACGGCCAGGCCCCAGGTGGAGCTCCAGGAGTCCAACCGTTGTTGAGACCAAGGTTGGATAAAGCACAGGGACAAATTGCCAAATGAATGGAAACACATGAACTATGAACCAATAGCTGAGGAGCCCCCAACTGGATCAGGCTCTCTGGATAAGTGAGACAGTTGATTAGCTTGATCTGTTTGGGAGGCATCCAGGCAGTGGGACCGGGACCTGTCATTAGTGCATGAGCTGGCTGTTTGGAACCTGGGGCATATACAGGGACACTTGGCTCAGCCTGGAAGGAGGGGACTGGACCTGCCTGGACTGAATCTACAAGGTTGAAATCAATCCTCAGGGGAGTCTTTGCCCTGGAGGAGTTGGGAATGGAGGGTGGCCTGAGGGGAAGGTGGGGGGGGGGGCAGGACGGGGGAGAACAAGGGAATCAGTGGCTGATATGTAAAATTAAATTAAATTATAAAAGAAAAAAGAAATAAATAAAACCATATTTTAAATAAAACTGAGTAACATCTCTGAAAGAAGACAGTTATGGAATGAGTGAGCCAAAAATGATCTCTAAGCTTTCACCAATATTTAAAAGAATACTCAAAGGAGCACAAGAATCTTGTGTTAAAGAATCATGAAAAAGTCATGCTGGGTAATGTAAATGTTGGAATATCCCCATGACAGAGTATGATCTTCTTCATGATATAGTGTGGACAGCAGTATCCAAAAGGAAAATTTATTTAGTTCAATCTTCAAGGACATTTGCTGTTTTCCTATGCAGTATTTAAACATTTTTGTAGATATATCCAGACTGCTTAAGGATGCTGATAATATGATTTGATAGAATTGTCTCAATGGATCCTAATTGTTCACACCTAACACTTTCATCTCAGTTTGAATAAATGAAATACTTTAGGACTGTTTTCACTATTTACCTTATTACATTTTGATTCTTTCAAAGCAATTCACTCATAATCTGTCAGCAAACATTTGATTACTATGAACAATGCAATAATATGCATTTTAAAATATATCTGTTTGGAATGCAGTTCATAAACTGCAATACATGGCAATACTTAGCTGCCTATGATGACATCATATACTCTACACATAGTCAAGGAAATTCAGTCTGTGGGCCACAAAGAAAAACAGCTATTTGTAAACCAGTTTAGTAATTTGTGTACTATAAGGAAATGAGTGATTTGATGAATGCTCTGTTATGTCTTTGTTGTTCTAAATAGGTAAATAGATGAATTTAAAAACCATAACAATCTTGAATTTACATTTTTAGATCTATTTTTAAATGTCAACTGGTTCAGGTCATCACATTTGAAACATTTCTTAAGCACTAAAATAGATTAATATTCTTGAAAAAATACTTTATATGAGATGCAAAGCCTTACTATTATTCATAAAATATTAACATATCTGATCTAGAAATTTACACTTGATTATATGAGTATTATAATATGTAAATAAAAACATTTATTTGATAATTACTTTATATTCCTAAAAACATACATTAATTAAAGATGAGTTGCCAAGCCTACCAGAAGCACAAAAATGAAACTTTAAAACACTGTGTGAAGTGTTATAGTTCTTTCTTTCCTAGAATGTCACCTGGGAACATAAAATAGATTGGCCTCCCTAACCATATCTTTAATAGACCTTCTATAGTCAGATTCTGCATGCAAAGTCTTTGAAATATAAGAGAATTTTTGGATGTGAAATTATGACCTCCATAATAAAAGAATTATTTTCAGTATACATCATAATTTAAAAATTACTACTTCGCAGATAATCAGAGATGCATAGGCACATGCCTGTTACTTCTCAGTGTTATTATTAAATCTGGCTGGAAAAATATATGCACATGATGCTCAAAAAGATTCTTTTTTCAAAACAATCTCATGCACAGAATCCTTAGAATGTCATCTTCTGCTTCAGGCATATGCAGCTGGAAGAGGACAGAGCATCCCCAGAGATGCCTGGCACACTGTGGTCAGTATCTCCTGCCCACATGGTCTCTTGGTCTCCAAGGCTGATGCAATCTTTTAATTGTTTGCAGTGCTTGTTGCCAAAACCATTCCTACACTAACAGGCCTGTTGTTTATCAACTCCCCAATGATGGATTCTAGCAGTCAACAGTTTTTGGCAAGAAGCTTCAGAGTTGGGCTACTGAAAATAACTCTTGCAAACAGGGCCCAATTACCAAAGCATAGCAAAAGATTCTCTGAGCTCATTATGTTGGCAGCCTTGGGTGATGTTTTAGTCTCCAGTGCCCTACCTGATCAAGATCTGTCATTAATGCAGTTTACTTCTTTCCTTTCTCTCCATCTGTGAATCCATGCCAACTCTGCTTTTACAATATCTGCTTCTGGAGATGACTACCCCCCTCCTTTCATACAGAGCATGGCCACCCTCATTCAAAACCTAGGTGTTCCTAGGAAGTTCTTGTATTTATATTCAAGGTACCTAAGAACATTTTGTGATTTGTACACATTTTTTCTTAAACTTGAGATCTTATTGCACGCCTCTAAATAGGGATATCCTGAGGCTTAGCCTCAGCCAATTATTAATCTCGACTTCAACATTTGCCTCAGCTAATTACTAAACTTGACTTCAACATTTGACAGGTTGAAATTGAAATGCTTACATGACTGTCATTTCTTATATTTCTACACTTCAACAATACAACTGCACATGTTACTATCATTTCCAGGCTTCACAAATAGTACTATTACTACTAGTCACAGATATTTGATTTGTTGTCAGTCTATAAATATGTATTCTCCAATATTTATGAACAGCCTGCTTGTAATCAATGTGATTTTAAATCAAACATTAACTAGATTGATATCCTAGTAATAATAATAATAAACAACTTGCTTTCCAACATTTAAGTATAATCAAAACACACATAACTATACCTTACATTGAATCATATCAAGGTCAAACATGAACAGGGTCACCAGCAAACTAAAATTACACAAGCTTCCCTCACTTCAGTTTTAAAACAATGCCATGTTGAAAAGCAATGAATACAGTTTTATGCTCCTTTCACAAGCTAATTAATAAAATGTCCTAATGAGAGAAGGACAGTATTGTGATACTGGACTGTGTTAAAGTTTAGATCAGCAGTGTCCTCTAGAATGCCTGTGCTAAAGGTTAGTCATCAGCCTGTGAGACTAATGGGGAATGACAGAACTTTCAGGTGGTAAGTTTATGTTCTAGAAGGAATTTGGTTCATATATGTGTACCCTTGAGTAAATACTGGGTTCCTGCCTCTCTTCATGATCCAAGAATAAATAAACCCTTTCTATTCATGCTTTCAACATAATTTACTGTTCTGCTACATGCCCAAAGCAACTGATCCAAGGAAACATGAAGTGAAACCTATAAAACTATAAATCACTGTAAACCATTCTTTTGTTTAAATTGTTTACCTTGGGCATTTTGTGAATGTAATGTAAATTTTACTAACATATATCTTTACCCAATTATATGCATGTGCAGACACATAAAATTCCTTAAGGGATATAAAATTAATGCTGTATTGATAATTTTGATTTGCTTTAGGTAAAGAATGAGAGACTATTATTATATTAAATATTATATATTATTGTACTATAAGACTATTGAAAGGAGACTATTATTTCTCCAATAATATTATATAAAAATGTTTCCAGGGTGGGCTAGAAAAAGAAAGAAGATAAAGAAAAGTCTTGGGTCATTTCCTACTTCTACCCGGCAAACAAATGAAAAAAGTAAAACATGTGATCATCTCATTAGATGAAGAAAAGTCTTTTGACAAAAATCCAACACCCCTTCATGATAAAAGTCCTGGATAGATTACATATACAAGGGACATACCTAAACATAAAGAAGGCAGGCTACACCAAGCCTATAGCCTACATCAAATTAAATGGAGAAAAACTCAAAGGAATTCCACTGAAATCAGGAACAAGATAAGTTTGTCTACTCTCTACCCAGAAAGATAAATATGGTATGTATTTGATTACAAATGGATATTAGCCATTAAGTAAATGATAACCAAGTTTTTACAACCAAATGCATACTATCTGTGTACTTTATTTGAGGTTGACATTGGATAGCCTCACCACTTTGATATCTGGGAATGGCCTCAATTCAGGTGACATCACAAGTGCCAGTGGGGATGAATATATGGGATATACATTCACATTACAAGATAAAGATTTTTGAGTCATATGACATTCATATGACCTAAGAAGTTTTATTAGTTGGTGTCTTAGTTAGGGTTTCTATTGCTGTGAAGAGACACCATGACCATGTCAACTCTTATAAAGGAAAAACATTTCACTGAGGTGGCTTACATTTTCAGAGCTTTAGTCCACTATCATCATGGTGCAACATGGTGGTATGCAGGCAGACATGGTGCTAGAGAAAGAGCCCAGTGTCCTACATCCTGACTTGTAGGCAACAGGAAGGGGTCTTTATCACTGGGCATGGCTTGGTCATATATAAGACCTCAAAGTCTGCCTCCAAAGTGACACACTTCCTCCAACAAGACCACACCTACTCCAACAAGGCCATATCTCCTATTAATGCTAATCCCTTTGGGGGGCTATTTTCTTTCAAACTACCACATTCCACTCCTTGGTTTCCAAGGGCTTGTGTTGTTTATTATGCAGCACAATGTTATTCATTAAGCAGCACTGTTTACCATGTGAGAAAAGCCATGAGGCACAACAAAACACACTATAAGAGTTTATTAACAGAAGGGAATAGAAGGGGTGCTTAGGCCTATAGAAATGTTATGCAGGAAGAGGGGTAGGGGTATGTGGGACCCGCTTTTTTTGATTCTGCCGCACATGTGCATATGGGCTTACATAGCTACGCCATACATGCACCGTAGATTATGTGATCTGTAACGCACAGATTACACAGGATATAAGGCCCTGGGATGATTAATTGTCTTGCGAGTACATGTGCGGTCATGGGGGAGTGGTTAGAAATTCTATCATTCCAGACTCTTTGTTCTAGTAAAAATGACTGGTGAACAGGAATAGGGGTGCCATGTCTCCCAAAACTGCTTCCTGCTGATTCAGTGGGCATCAGTTAACTCTTGGGGGTAGGAAAGGAGAATGTTGAGGTAGCCAGACTTCCTAAGGTAGTGGGTTGTCCTCTGCTGCATTAGGAATCACTCATCCTCTTTTGCTGCTTAGGGCTCTGTGGCTGTTTGTGTCGGACAAGGTGCTGGCAAGGCAAAAGAGGAAGTTTAGAAAAAGTTTTATCTTGGGGGGGGGGTTCCCCAAAGTGTCCCAAAGTGAGGAAGTGGGGTCCCAGGACCAAGAAAGTTTAAATTATACTTGTCTGGAGTGGATCTGTCCTGTCCAGGTGGATTCAAGCTGGCTCTGGAGCTCTGGAGAATTTTTAATCATATTAAGAAGCAGCCACAGGGAAATGGCAAGGGAAAGGAAATGTCAGAGCTAGTAGGCTGGGTTACTAGGAGGAGGAGAAAAGGTATTGCTGATGAGTCTGGAGTGAGGCAAATGGGGGGGAACAAATTAAATAAAAACTCCTACCTTAGCTAGAAATTTTCTTCCCATTAGGGGTACAGGACAGGTTGGTACAACTAAAAATGTGTAGGTGAGAGGGATACCCCTGAAAATAAAATGAAGTATATTTTCAGGGGTCTGGTGAAGTGGGTAAGGCTGTCCTCCTACCCCAACAATAAGGAAACAAGAAGGAGAGGTCCCTTGGGACTGAGTAAGTGGCCCTGGTGTCCAAATGAAAGGAAATGGATCACCTTAATACTGTAATGGCTATCCTGGGCTCCCTGTGAGAGATGGCTGTGGTCAGGCTGGGAATAAGGCACCTTCAATCCTTGCCCAACACCAAGCCTAGGAGATCAGCTGGAGGGTGGTCTTCATTTGATGTCCCCATGCCACAAGGTTCATGGGGCCAGTCAGCTGACCAGTGTTCCTCTTGGTAGCACTTTAGACAAGGCCCAGTTTTTGGACCATGTTGCACAGCTTGCATGAACCCAGTGGCCTTCTCAACCACATTTAAAACAGGGACCTGGAAGCTTTTAGGATGCTGGTGGGATAATGTATGCCAGCATTTAGCAGTTCTGTTTAGTGGGTTTCTCATCTCTCCATGGTAAACCATAAATGCCACCACTAAGACTTCTGGCTTTGAGGTCGGAGGCACTCTCTCCAGATGCTTACGTTTATCCCCGATGTCGGGGAAGTTCTGCAAGACAAAGTGGGTCATAAGGAGCTGTCTGCCCTTTGGGCTCTCATGATCTCCTTATATTGATTTATGTTTTTTAGCTTTTCATAGTTTACTGCTTTGAGGGTAGCCTTATGAAAGCCTGCCAGGAGGCAGGTTATAAACCTGTCCTTAGCTAGAGAGCCATCCACAATATTATTATCCCAATGTAAGTCCTAATTGGGAACCACCTCAGACCCAGGTGGATGAGGAGCTCTAGTTTGATGAACCTCATCTGCATGTATCCTAGCCTGCTCCCAAACTCATCTGCACTCCTCAAGCAGTAGGTTATTAGAAAGTGTCAGAGCATGTGGGCAGGAAAGAAGGAATCAAGAAGGAAGGTTTAGAGCTTAGATAAAAGAAAGCTTGGATATAAGCTGGCAGAAGTTAGAAAATCCCCGTAAAATATTGAGGTCCAATGAGCTAGTAGGTGGCCATTTTTATTGTTATCTAAGGGTTATTTGGGCCATTTCTCAGAGGAGGAGTGGAACTGATAAGAGGAAGCCTTATTTCCCATGGCTGCAGCAGACAAGAAATAATAATAATAAAAAAAGATGTGATCCAGTCTAAAATCTCATGCATCCCAAGGTCAAGTGAGGATCAACGATTGGCACTAATCACCCAATGCTTTGTCAAGATAAAAGGGTGAGAGCCAGGGCTTACATAGCATGAGGACCCCCCCAGGGGTCTGACAGCATTTAATGCTTCATCAAGCAAGAGAATGAGGCAGGTCATATGCAGCCAAAAGATGCAGCCAGAGGATGGGGGTCTGACAGTGAGAACAATATCTCAGACTGTAGTCGTGATAATTATTTGGTGAAATATCATATTTTATTTGTATGTTAATAAAGTTTGCCTGGAGGTCAGAGGTCATAGCTATAAACAGAAGTCAGGTGGTGGTAGCACACACCCCTAATCCAATCACATGGCAAGCAGAGTCTCTGTGTTCAAGGACACAGCCAAGCATGGTGACAAGAGCCTTTAATCCTAATACCAACCATAGAGACCTGGAGGTCTGTATAGACAGGCAGTGACTAGGAAGTCATGTGGCTGGGCTTAGAGCCAATGAGAAGGCAGAACAGAAAGGCAATAAAAACACAGGTCAGACAGGAAGAAACTCTGTGGAAGCAACTGTGTGGTAGTAAGCTAAAGCTAGTCATGGCTATTCGCTCTGATATCTTTGGTTATTACCTCTGTATTTGGCTCTGTGTTTCTTATTTAATAAGACTGTTTAGAAATTTGTCTACACTTTTTCACAAATTTCCAATTTAGCTAGGTGAGATCTTGCCCTGAGGTCACCACTCCCTTTATTCCATGCTCCTACTAGTATGGCCCATTAAGCAGTACTTACAGTGTCCAACTGCTTTTCTAATCCGCAGTCCCAGGGATCACAGTCCTTCACACAAAAGCATGGTCAGGCCTATAACAACAATACCTCACTCCTGATACAATCTTCTGTCTTACTTAGTGTTTCTATTGTTGTAAAGAGACACCATGACCATGGCAACTCTTATAAAGGAAAAATATTTAACTGGAGTGCCTTATATTTTTGAAGGTTTTGTCCATTCTCACCGTGGTACAACATGGTAGTATTCAGGTAGATACAGTACTGGCAAAGTAGCTGGGTGTCCTGCATCTTGACTTGTGGGCAACAGAAAGTTGTTCATGTCACTGGGCATGGCTTGAGCATATATGAGGCATCAAAGCCCACCTCTACAGTGACACTTCCTCCAACAAGACCAAACCTATTCCAACAAAGTCATACCTTCCATTAATGATACTCCCTTTGGGGGGCATTTTCTTTCAAACCACCACAGTCAGTGTCTTAGTTGGGGTTTCTATTGCTATAATGAAACATCATAACCAAAAAGTAAGTTAGGAGGAAAGAGTTTAAATAAAGCATGCACTTATATAGCACTGTTTATCATCAAATGAAGTTAGGACAAGAGACAAAACTCAAACAAGGCAAGAACTTGAAGGTAGAAGCTGATGTAGAGGCCATGGAAGGGTGCTGCTTATTGGCTTGTTCCTCATGGCTTACTGATCCTGCTTAGTTATAGAACCTAGGATCACCATCCCAGGAATGGCACAAACAACAATGAGGTAGACCTTCCCCCATCAATCACTACATAAGGTAATGTTTTACAGGTATGCCTTGAGCCTGATATTATAGAGACAGTTTCTTAATTAAGTTTCTCTCCTCTTGGATGACTTTTTCTAGCTTCAAGCTGACAAAAAAATTATCTAGCCAGTCAGGTTTGCTCCTTTCCCAACAAAATACTCTATGGGATACAATTCATACTACAAGAACAAGGTCTTAATTCCAAGCCCAAAAACTATATAAAGAATCCAGAAATAATGGTATACTTATAATCACAGAGCTATGGAAACAGAGACAGGCTAATTCCTATGGCTCACTCACCAGCCAGCCTAGCTAATTGGAATGTTCTTCACAAATGAGAGACAATGGCTCAAGAAAACTAGGAGGATGACTCCTGAGATACAACACTGAATATTGACCTCTTCTCTTCATGAACACAAGCACACAGTGAATATGCACAACTGTAGATGTTTGTGCTTATGTGCAGGCACACACACACACACACACACACACACAAACACATACACACACACACACACACACACACCTCTTGGATTCCTTTCATAGATTTGATTTACTAATGTGTTTCAGATGGTTGAGTCCATGCCTGGCATATACAAGGTGCTGGATTATGTGCCAATGCTTCAAGAACAAGGCACAATGCCAAATGACTGAATCTTGGCACTTTGTAGATGGATGCAGGATATCCAATTAAGGGCATAGCTAACTAACTAAAAAGGAGAACCTGAGCTTTTGAAACATACTCTTGCTCTTTCTGTGTGTGTATGTATATGTACATGTACACACATACATAAATATTTAATATGTGTCGAATACATGCACATATATACTATATTCTAGAGATTTATATGTCCCTAGATTTTTTAAATTTACACTTTAACATTGGAAATCATTTATTTAAACTTATTTAAATACTTATAGTAACAAAAATGAGCTAATTTAGTGTGAGCTCAAGAGATGTATTGTCCAAGAGCTAAAAATATGAGAATGGTTTTCACCATGTGTATGGAAATTCAGCTTAGGAAACAAAATGAAAACCTAAATCAGCAATTGTTATAGAAAGAATTTTGTTAAACCATAAACTAAACACTTAAGAATGAAAAGTACTGAGTAACCCTCCCTCAGCATTTGTTTATTCCCAAGAAAAGTATTAGGAATTCCTCTCCTTGTGCATCACTGGCAGAGTCTACACAGAGTTGTGAGAGGATAAAACTATAAGCAAGTACTTGTTTTAAGTTTGAATTTGACATAAATCTGTATCCATCACTATACTCTGTCCTGAGTAAGGTTTTCTTGTTTTGTGTTTCAAAATGTGGATCCAAAGAATCATAAAACAATTAAACCAGAATTAGTTTTCCTCATTAGTACTCGTAAATAAAGGGACTGATCAAGAGTAAAAAATCGTTTTTTGAAGAGAAAAAGACATCAAGAATCAAACCCTGTTAGGAGGAAGAAAGATGATGGAGCACAGAAATGGAGAGAGGAGCCCTATCAAAGTCCCTGTGCTTCTGTTTCCCATGTGGTCATATGTAATACATAAGCATATTTCAGATGATTCTTTACACCCTAATCATAATCCCTCATGAAATCTTCCTTCCAAATATTGATGAAAACTTATGCCACATTCATTTTGAGGGAAAAATGTACTCTTTTACTTTGAACTGGCATGAAATATTAAGAAAAGAACAAATGGATTTTTCAGTATTGTTTCCATAATACATGTTTAATTGGCATTTCATCTTTATTGATATAACAAGAGAAATTCATTTTTTCCTGAAAAACACATTAATTTCAGAAACCACATGGCTGGCTGAGATTAATAAGAGGTTGATATGTAATATGTAGCTCAACTTTTTGTTTTTTGTTCTCTGGCTACCTTGTTACTATAGGAACTGGGGAAATCGGGTCCCTCCATTTTCATATGTTGCTAGTATGGGGTTGCTTAAGTGTTCTCATTCTTGATACTTGAATAAAAATATCTTCCCCAATCAATTCCTGTATCAATTCAGTACAAAAAGGTATCTCATCTGTCAGTAGAGGAACACACATGATTGATTTAATCAAATTACATATCTCAATAAATTAAAGATGGTGCTCACACTATGCAGTTGCTACTGATAATCCCACACTGAATGCTGGCATCCTATTACACAAAAACATCTACAACTGAGGTTGTGTGAGGTCTTTCCTATGTGCTTGTCTTGAGCCCTGGTTATTTCCAGGAGACACTGAAATCTATAAAATAATTTTAATTGTGCTTAGTGTAGAGTGAATGACAAATAACTAGATACATAAATTCTCTTTCAATTGTTCTAACATTACTACAACATAAGGAAGCACAAATTTCAAATCTCTATAATATATGCTTGAAAATAATGGGTTGCCAGCTAAGAACTGATACTTAAAATAAAATGAACACATCATTTCGGACCCTTTTAAGATTTTTTGCGAGTAACAGACATGACTTGTTTTGTACAAAGGAAAACCCAGAATGTTTTTTATTAAAATCATTTTGGCTTCTTTACTGATATGGTGATGCTAAGCATCTTGAAGGCACTGCCTGCCAAACCTCCAGTGACTGGATGGCTTGGACTGACCCTTCACTGCCCATGGTGGAATTTGCCATTCAACTCTTACCTGTGTCTTTTACATGTTTAATGTTTGAATTCCTTGTTGTTAAGGTTTAATGTTTGAATTACTTGTTGTTAAAGTTTGGTGTTTGAATTCCTTGTTGTTATGGGCCCTACACTGAAGGCTAGAACTGGGATAATGTAACAATTCCTATAGAAGCTGATGAAATAAGAATAAAACTTGCTATTATGAATAATGCTGATATGAACATAGTTGAGCATGTGTCCTTGTGGTAACATTGAGCATTCCTTGGGTATATGCCCAAGAGCGGTATAACTGGGTCATGAGGAAGACTTATTCCCAATTTTCTGAGAAACCAGCATACTGATTTCCAGAGTGGCTGTACAAGTTTGCATTCCCACCAACAGTGGAGGAGTGTTCCCCTTGTTCCACATCCTCTCCAACATAAGCTGTCTTCAGTGTTTTTGATCTTAGCCATTCTGATAGATGTAAGATGGTATCTCAGAGTTGTTTTGATTTGCATTTCCTTGGTGACCAAGGATGTTGAGCAGTTCCTTAAATGCCTTTCAGCCATTTGAGATTTTTCTGTTGAGAATTCTCTGTTAAGCTCTGTAGCCCATTTTTTAATTGGATTGTTCAGTATTTTGATGTCTAGTTTTTTTGAGTTCTTTATATATTTTGGAGATCAGCCCTCTGTCAGATGTGGGGTTGGTGAAGATCTTTTCCCATTCTGTAGGCTGTTGTTTTGTCTTATTGACTATGTCCTTTGCTCTACAAAAGCTTCTCAGTTTCAGGAGGTCCCATTTATTATCTGTAGCTCTCAGTATCTGTGCTACTGGTGTTATATTTAGGAAGTGGTTTTCTGTACCAATGTGTTCAAGACTACTTCCTACTTTCTCTTCTATCAAGTTCAGTGTAACTGGATTTATGTTGAAGTCTTTGATCCACTTGGAATTGAGTTTAGTGCATGGCGACAGATATGGATCTATTAGCAATCTTCTGTATTTTGACATCCAGTTATGCCAGCACCATTTGTTGAAGATGCTTTCATTTTTCCATGGTACAGTTTTGGCTTCTTTGTTGAAAATCATATGTTCATAGTTGTGTGGATTAATGTCAGGGTCTTCAATTTGATTCCATTGGCCCACATGTCAGTTTTTATGCCAGTACCTGGCTGTTTTTATTACTATAGCTCTATAGTAGTGCTTGAGGTCAGGGATCATGATGCCTACAGAGGCTGCTTTAATATACAGGATTCTTTTAGCTATCCTAACTCTGGGAATCCAATTGATGAGAGAGAGTAGAGATACTGCAGGCGAGGGACATTGAGATCATGATGGGAGGATGTGCAGAGATGATCGGCCACACTAGTGGAAGCCCATGAACTGTGGACTGATGGATGTAGAGTCCCCATGGGACTGGACTAGGCCCTCTGGATATAGAAGACGGTTGTTTGGCTTGCACTGTTTGGGGGGTACCCAGGCAAGGTGATCAGGATCTGTCCCTGGTCTATGGGCAGGCATCTAGAATCCGGTGCCTGCTGTGTGATACCTTGCACAGCCTTGGTGCAGTGAGAAGGGGCTTGGACCTGCCTAGACTCAGTGTGCTGGGCTCTGCTAACTCCCCATGGGAGACCTTGATTTGAGGGAAGTGGAGATGTGTGGTGGCTTGGGAAACAGGGAAGGGGGATGGGTGGAGGGAGGAGGGGGAATCTGTGGATAGTATGTGGAGTGAGTAGAAAATTTCTTAATAAAGAAAAATGGAAAAAAAAGGAATAAAACTTATGGTATTCCCTAGGAGAATCAGCTATGCAAAAAAAAATGAGTCTTCTACAGAAACTTTTACTTAAGTAGTATTAGTAAGCATGAGACATAGGATCCGAAAAATCATTAAAGAAGAAAAACTTAGGGAAATTTCAGAAGCTGCCAAACTGTAACTGAATCATTAGATTTTCATGTTCTGCCTCAGAAACACAGAACTAACATGGACAGGAAAAGCTTTTGATTATAAAACTAATGACAAGCCTTGGTATCCTCCTGAAGGCAAAGTAAGCAGTTTTAGGAATCTTATGTTTTTCTACTTTTTTCAGGGTTGTAATAAAGATAGGAACTATATTAAACAAGAGTTTATGACAAAGACACAAAGAGAAACATTCTGGCTGAGTTAACTGCCTGGCTTCCTGAGAGACTTACTGGATCAGGACTTTGCTGATATTGTAGAAAAAATAAAGGGCAGAGCACAGTACTTCAAAAGTCAAAAGAAAGTATGTTGGTCTCATGTCAGAGATGAAAGAAAATAGAAAAAGGAAAAGAAAAAATTAAACAAGGAACTGAGGGATTAGGTTTCCATAGAAAGGCCAGATATTCATTATAGTAGATTGACAGAAAATTACAAGAGAAGTTTAGTATAATAGGTAGTAGGAAATAACTTCTGTTAACTTGGTCAAACATTAATAGAGACATTATGTCTACTATTCTGTAACTGCAAGGCTTTACAACATTGATTTTAAGGAAAAAAGTCATTGAGTTTAAAAAGAAATGATTTTAGGTCAAGATCATGATGGAGAAACTCATAGAGACAGCTGACCCAAGCTAGTTGGAGCTCACTGACTCTGGAATGACAGCTGGGAAATCTGCATGGGACTGAACTAGTTCCTCTGAATGTGTGTGACAGTTGTGTGGCTTGGACAGTTTGTGGGACCCCTAGAAGTGGGGCCAGAATTTATCCTTAGGACATTCATTGACTTTTTGGAGCCTATTCCCTATGGAGGCATACCTTGCTCAAACTTGATGCAGAGGGGAGGGGCTTGGCCTTGCCTCAACTTGATGTGACAGACTTTGTTGATTCACCATGGGAGACCTTACTCTCTCTGAGGAATGCAGATGGGAGGTAGGGTGGGGGAATGTTGGAGGCAAATGGGATGAAGAGGGAACTGTGGTTGGTATGTACAAAAGCTTTTAAATTTAAAAAAGAAAAAATAATTTTATCATAATGTTTTATGAAATAAAATATAGATTTTAGTTCTCATGAAATTTGCTGTTTGTTCATTTGCTTCTTTTACTTTGATATGCTTACATAATCAAAGGAAACTTTAGGAAAAATATGTACCATTAGAAGGTCTTGTAATCAATGATTAAAATCTATGAGGAAATTTCACATATAAATAAAACCTGTAAGAGAGGCAGATTGTCAGAATAGGTCAAGCCATGCCAAGTTGTGCTTTTTCTCTGTCTATCTCTCATAAAACAAAACTGAAAGGTGTCCTGTGTCTGATTTCTCCATCTCCACTCTTGCATCCTCCAGCTTCAGACCCTGCCCTCATCAGGAGCTCATCTCCAGCACTGATAATGGTCTATCTCTCACTTCCCATGAGATACCACTATCAGTCTTTTCCACATTTTCTTCATGGCGCTTTTCATGTCTTTATTCCTAAAAGTGTAAATCACAGGATTGAGCAACGGAGTTAGAATAGTATAAAGGATTGCCACCATTTTGTCAAAATAGAATGTAGATGGAGGCCGTGCATATACAAATATGCATGGAACAAAGCACAAAACCACAACTGTAATGTGGGATCCACAGGTGAAGAGAGCTTTCCATCGTCCTTCAGAACTATGGGCTCTCAGAGAGAACAAGATGACACCATAGGATACTAGCAAAATAGAGAAGATTATTATGCAGATAGACCCACTGTTGGCAACCACCAAAAAGCCAAAGATATGTGTGTCAGTGCAGGCAAGTTCTAGTAATGGGAACAAGTCACACATGAAATGATCAATGACATTGGGTCCACAGAAGGGTAACTGCAAAGTGAAGATAATTTGTATGATAGAATGCAAGAATCCCCCTGTCCATGCTATCCCCATCAGTGTCCCACAGAGCTTCCAGTTCATGATGGAAGAGTAGTGCAAGGGCTTGCAAATGGCTACATAACGGTCATAGGCCATGGCTGTCAAGACAATCACTTCTACTGCTGCAAGAAAGTGTTCAGCAAAGAGCTGCGTCATGCATCCTTCAAAGGAGATGGTTTTCTTCTCATAGAGGGAGTCCACAACCATTTTTGGTGTGATGACAGAAGAGAAGCATGCATCCAGTAGTGACAAGAATGCCAAGAAGAAGTACATGGGGCAGTCTATCAGTGCTGGGCTACAGACAATGGTCACCACAATTATCATGTTGCCACCAACAGTTGCAATGTAGACAAACAAAAATACAATAAAAACTATTTTCTGGACTTTAGGGTTCTGTGAAAGTCCAAGGAATATAAACTCTGTTACAAAACTCTGGTTTTGCATAATTTCAAGGAGAATGAAGAAGTAAATCTGCAAATATTAGGAAAAATTGCCTCAATTAAGTATATATTATCATCAAAAGTTGGGGTAGTACTAAATAATTTTTTTTCCTGGAATTGAGAATAGAAAAACCAAGCACATTGCCCAACACATATACATACAATCAGCACTAAGTAAATTGAACAGAATACATATATATATGTATATAATAGACTGATAGATGATAGGTAGGTAGATAGATAGATAGATAGATAGATAGATAGATAGATAGATAGATAGATAGATAGAGAGATAGAGAGATAGGCATATACATGTACATATTTACATGTATATTAAAAATAAGTAAGGAAAAGACCATGAATCTTAAGGGAACATTACAATATTACAGTAAGAGTCTGAAAGGGAAGGAGAAAAGTAAGGGTAGATAACACAGACAAGGTATACATGTATGAATTTTTTTTTTTTTTTTAGTTTTTTCGAGACAGGGTTTCTCTGTGTAGCTTTGCGTCTTTCCTGGAACTCGCTTTGGAGACCAGGCTGGCCTCGAACTCACAGAGATCCGCCTGCCTCTGCCTCCCGAGTGCTGGGATTAAAGGCGTGCGCCACCACCACCCGGCATGAATTTGTTTTTAACAAAAAAAAAAAAGTCATTTCCTGAACGCAGTATTCAGAGATCATGTAGAATTAAAGTGATGGCTATTTTCATTCTGCAAAGCATTCACATGCAGTTTATCCTTGAAATGCTGACATTTATGATTCTCTAGTGGATTCCTGAAATAGAGTATCAAAAAGCGTTGTGAGATATTTACATGTTATACCCATAGAGAAAAGACTATGTATTAATCATATCTGCTATCTACTTGGAATGAGGCAGAGATGAATATTCTGTCATGTCTGATCAGAACATTTGTCCACCAACAGAAGAATGGGCAAAATCGAGTTTAGAATGTTATTGGAAATCGTCATCACATTTTAAATTATCTTGAACATCCTGAGGATAAATAGAATCTCAAATGAACTGATTTTTTTCTTAAAAGCATAAAGACCTACCAGAAATGTTTGTCACTAGTTATAATGTGCATGTTCAAAGTGTAGAGATTTTTCTTTTAATTCATTATTTTAAACTGTGCCCAGAGTGTGATATAATAATGCCTTTTGTCATGATAACTGATATATCACAAGTCGAGTAACTGCTTAGAACTTAGCTAACAAGAAGTGGTAGGTTTTTTACTACTATTTTTTATTTTATAATTAATTTAATTTTACATATCAGCCATGGATTCCCCTGTCCTCCATCCTCCCACCCCCCAGCTTCCCCCCCAATCCACTCCCCCTTCCCACCTCCCCCAAGGCAAGGTCTCCCCTGCAGATAGCAGCATTATTTGTAATAGCCAGAACCTGGAAACAACCTAGATGCCCTTCAACTAAAGAGTGGATAAATAAAATGTGGTACATATACACAATGGAGTACTACTCAGCAGAGAAAAACAATGACATCGTGAGGTTTGCATGCAAATGGATGGATTGATGCATGTTTATAGAACTACAGTACTCAGCAATGTACTTTTGCCTTAAAGCAACAATCCCATGTGTTCTCAACTCCAATCTTCACCAGTGTCTGTAACACAAGCTCCATCTCCACCCATGAGTTATACCTGAAGGAAGAATAGTATAAAACAAACTCTACAGGGTCATTAGATCAGATAATATTCATTTATAATAGTGTGAAAACATCAATATATAAATTAGCAGTGACCAGTATAGCTTCAGGCCAAAGATCAGAAAAAAAAAACCTTACAGGAAGTAAAAGATCATAGGACATTATTCATATTAATGTCAATAAAACTCATTATTATCTACAATGAACAGATACACAAACAAAAAACAAAACTAAACAACAACAAAACAACATTAGACTCTGGCAAACATGCTCAGAGTCTAACTCCTCTGTTTGTTATTTATCACATTACTTCAAGGCCTTGAAACCTGACAAGCCTCAGATTTCAGATCTGCAAATGGACATAATCATTAAAGCCATCACTAGTTGTCATGTGAGAATCACATAGACACCAATAGAGTCAGACGCTCCAGGAGAAGTGCATGTGAATGCTTAGGCCTAGCTGTCGCATATAGACACACAGAAAATACACTTTTAATTCAACTTCTTGTTTTTGTTTTTTGTTTTTTGTTTTGTTTTACAAGACAGGGTTTCTCTGTGTAGCTTTGTGCCTTTCCTGGAACTCGCTCTGTAGACCAGGCTGGCATGAACTCACAAAGATCCTCCTGCCTCTGCCTCCCGAGTGCTGGGATCAAAGGCGTGTGCCACCACCACCCGGGTACTTCTTGTTTTTGTATGTCCAAACCTTGTAAACAGATGTTTCCTGTCCTAGCTGCCTGTTCCCAAACACCTGGCAACTGCTTCCTAAATTATGATACAGAGGGTTATATCAATTATAAATACTCAACCAATAGCTGAGGCTTATTACTAACTAGCTCTTACAATTAAATTAACCCATAATTCTTATCTATGTTTAGCCATGTGGCTTGGTACCTTTTCTCAGTAAGGCAGTTTCATCTTGCTTCTCTGTGTTTGTCAGCAACTCTCTTCCTTGATTCTGCCCTTCCTCTTCCGAGAATTCTACAAGTCTGTCTCCTCCTGTCCAGCTATTGACCATTCCACTTTATTATTAACAATGAGCATAATCCACAGCAATGCCTGATGTGTGCTTTCCTTCATATTTATAAATAAATTAAAATATTTTTGTTACATAATTACAGTGAGATATGGCATTTTTAAATACAAATGTTTTATTTCCTTAGTAATTATCAAGTTCAGTGCTATATCGCCCACAGACCACCACATCTATCCCTATTTATCATAGCCTTATTTTGCAAAAGAAAGACAAATTGAGTAGGAAGCTAAAAGGAAATCAAATCTCAATATTAATCTAGAATAATGTAAATATTACCTTTCATTAATGCTTATCTTTTTTCTCCTAAGAGCAAGAAAATTTTAATATAAATATTCATTAGTTGTAGCCTACAGACATAGATTCTCAGCAAAGTGCCTGCAGCACAAGCGTGAAAACCTCAGAATCCAGATATACTCGAGGCATGGTGGCCCACTCCTTTATTCCCCATGCTTGACAGGCTGATCTTGCAGCTTCTTTACCAGCCAGGTGAGCTACAGATGAGCTTCAGGTTAAGTGAGAAATCCTGTTTCAAACACATATTAAAGTGAGGATCAAATATGGCAAACACCTGACATCAAACCAATGCCTCTACATATAGGTGCACACATGCATAGGCATACTTGCATACATATGAGGACATTCACACAAGGACATACAACTCAAACGCACGTGCGCATACACACACACACACACACACACACACACACACACACACACATAAACAGAACACATGAGAAAGAGAGAGATGAAAATAGGGAATAAATGAGGAAGCAAGGGGGATCAGCAGGAGTTAGAGGGAAGTAGGAGAGGGTAATGAGAATATTATCATAATACATTGTGTATAAATACTCATATGTATATATAAATCACTGTCAGTCACATAAATTGGTGAAAACAATGTTAAATTGAACAATTAATTAAGTAGGAAATTTAAGTAAAAAGCATAACAGTGGAAACTCAGTTAAATACAAAATTTTATATTTAGTTGGGAGAAATATATTTTTATCTCATAATCATGACAAACGCATCATAGTGATATATGATGACAATATCAACTGAAGTGAAGTGGAAATCTGTCGGAATGTTATCATACTCATGTTTCTCAAAATTAATAAAAATAAAACACTGAAGAGAAAAATGTCCTCATTTCCTATTATCAAAAAGATAGCAATAATTAATGAAATTGAAAGGAAGCACAGAGGAGTGGGTATGCAGAAGGCTTAGGAGTGATGAAAGATGGGGTGAAATGATACAATTATATTATAATATCCCAAAATATATTTTTTAAAGATAGCAAAATAATGATGTGGCCTTACATCCAGGTATCATTGAACAAATTATTCCCCCACAAACTCATTGGTTCACAAGAGGTTATGGACATAATTACTCATAATAACGTTCCAAAAGGAAGATGTAAATGCCTGCACACGCAAATTGATAGAAAACTTTAATCAATCCTAAAATGTCCTCATAAAAATCATACTCTAAGTATTATACTAATTATAAAATATGTGTCCATTCAAATATTCCTTTTAGAAAATGTATTTGTAAATAATTTCAAGATAAAAAACTTTGTATCTTTTACATTAGTAACCTGAGTTCTAAAATTTTATTCTACATTTAAAATGAGATGGGGAAATTCCATGTTATAATATGATGCTGTGTCACAAATATATTGAAAAATGAAAATATCTGAAGCCTTCAGTAACAGTGATATCTAATTAAATAAGAATTTCATTAAATTACATATCACTCATATAAGTAAAATACCCATAGTATGAAGATGGAATAATTAAACACTAATAGTACATGTAAGGAGGTAGAAAAAAACTAATACAGATATTTTCCACTTAATTTATAACCTAGAAGGGAGTATGTAATAACAGTGGAGACTATTTTCAGCATTTGTCATCTTACTAGTGACATAATATTTTGAGTATAAAATTCAGTTTTAAAATCCATAAAAATCAACTTTCCTTCTCTTAAAAAGTTGTGTGGGTAGAGGATCAGGGAGGATCTGGAACGAATTGGGAGAAATAGTATGATCAAAGTATATTGGATGAAAAACTCTTGAATAAAAACTGTAAATGCACAATCTATTTTTCTTAAGTTCAGAAAAAGAATGTGAGGTTTGCAGATCATTGATTAGCAGACATGAAAGTCAGGCTAGTACCACACAACTTATTTAATTAATATTTTAAAACTGTTACAAACTTTACATAAACAGCCATATCATAGACCAAAACCCTAACCGTGATGTGTTCTTTGATAAAGATTTCAAATACACATTCTCATATATGAAGCAACTTATTCTGTCCATGTCTCCAGAAATATTCCATGATTTTTGTTTGCTTAAGAACCTCAATATTATGCAAAATAAAGGAAAAATTAATTTAAAAAAACCCCACAATCTTGAATGCACTACAGCAGTACCTGGCCATGCTCAGGGACTCTTCACAAAAGGAAATGTGGCCACTGAGCTATCTCCTGGAGCGGTGACCTCTGGAATTATGCTTTCCTGTGCTCCACTATTTACATTAGGCACTATTTCCTTCCCATTAATTTTAACAAAAAATCTATTTGTAGCAACATTTGTTATTCCCCAAATAACAGAATTTCTTTATTAATGAAGAATTGTATGTAACATTCAAGATTATCAGAAGGATGAGTAGCACTTTCTCCGTATAAACACTATCTAAAGTATATAGTTCAAACAAATAAATATTGATTTTACTAAGAAAAAGAATAACTGAATATCTTGTTTGAAGTGGCTTTTATGTTAAATTCCTTAAACCTACCATATTTTGATCTAAGATTATCACTGAAAATAAATATTTCCTACGAACGCAGATAGTCACATTTTTCTGTGACTATCTGTGCTCCCTTCAGTTACTGTCAGTCTCTCTTCTTGTTGTTGCAGTTTAGATGCCCCTAAATGTCGCAGCCTTAGTGCTTTACAATTTATGAAATGTAGGAGAAGGTACCGTTCTCTAACTCCTTTATCTCCCTCCTAACAGGTACCTGAACTTCCTGTTCTTCTGCTCTTAATGATTTATATTTCTTTTAGAAGGAGAGCATGTGATGCCTAAAGCACTGACCTAGTTCAGAATATCAACCATTTCGCATTTTCCTGAGAAGTCCCGGGATACGGACCTGATAATAACTACAGAACCTACACACTGGGGGAAAATTAAGTAGATGTAGTTAACGCAGTAGTTTGAATCACTCTGATATTTAATGTTCTTCCCTGTGCTGTATGTTAATATGTGGTTGTAGGAAGAATACACTTTAATGACTATACAGGGTAGAGCATCACTTCAATCTCTGATACTGTGTCAGTATACTTTATATAGTCTCAAACCATACTCCATGCATTAAAAAGAAGCAAAATGATGAGAACATTTGTATACTAGACCAACATGACTGTGATTGCTAAAACCAAAGTCCTAATTAGAGAGAGAGTAGCAAATGTCCATTTAATCAATTTTTAGTTTTTCTGGTTGCAGGCTAAAAGTTCAATTTTGTGACAGATACAGAAGTTTTGGGACATGTGTTCAGAATTAAGAAAGGAAAGAAGGAAATATATAAGAAAGGAAAGAAGGAATGGAAGACTGAGGAAGGAAAGGGAGGAAAGGAAGAGGGAAGAACAGAATGAAGGAAGGGGTGGAAAATAATTAATGATGAAATTTTTATTCTAACAGCTGTTAGATATTTGACATTTACAAAATGCTGTTCTCTGGGCTCCACATGTTTATTTTAGTCTTGTATATGTCCTTTGTGCTTTGCCATGCAATCCACACTAAAGATGAAGAGTCTAAACTCCAGTTTCTGTAACTCAAGTTACAAAGTCAAAGGCCCACACTACATTAAACAGAGCAGCCTGCCCACACATTCAAACATTAAATAATTTTTCATAGCTTAAAAGCATCTCCAAAAATAAAAAAAAAAAGTATCTTACATTCCAACCCTGTGAAAATCTGAGGATAGTTTTCTCTTCTCTGTGGAGAAGTCCTTTTGGTGATGACCAGAACACTATATTTGGATCTTCCCCTTCCTTTTCCCCTCTAGGAGAGAGAAGGGCAGCTGTGGGATGCAGGTGGGGATGCTACTGTCCTATTCTAGTGCTGTCCCCAGCATAGCCTTAGATAAGAAAACACAAAGGAGCTAAACTTTCCTCCTTGATGCCAGCTGGAGTTTAAGGAAGTTTCCCTCAGAGATCATGAACCCGTGAGATTCATCCTTAGGTCCCCAGGGTTCAGAAGAGCTGGCAGCACTGGTTTCCAGACACAGTTTAGTCTGCCTTTTACCTGTTTGAGTGTTTATAATTATTTTGTATGCCATAGCCAAACTAGAGCTTAGTTTTTATTTTGTTTTAAATATTTTCTTGCGTTTGTATTTGATAATTCTTTAAAATCTCATATTGTTCAAGAATATAACACTTTTCATAGGGATTGAATAGAGTGTCTCTGAAAAATCATATGCATTCGTACACATACAATAGACAGATAGATAGATGATAGATGATATTTTTGTGGGGGAGAGGAAAGGTTTATTCAGTTCATACTTCCACATGTCAATCCATCATTGAAGGAATCCAAGACAGGAACTCAAACAGGCAGGAACCTGGAGGCAGGAGCTGATGCAGAGGCCACAGAGGGATGCGGCTTACATGGTTTGCTCAGCCTGTTTGCTTTTTTTTCTTTTTCTTTTTTTTATTTATTTTTCTGTTATTAGCTTGATACAGTATAAATTCTTATCCTAATAGTGAAATGTTTCATTGAGCCTTGCCCAGTAATTGAGTAAAACCAAAACTTATTATAAGCTACAGTCATCCTAGGATCCCTCCTGCTATATAGCCTCCCTGGTTCTGTGGGTTGCAATCTGACTGTTCTTTGCTTTATATCTAGTATCCATTTATGAGTGAGTACATACCATATTTGACCTTCTGGGTTTGGGTTACCTCACTCAGGATGATATTTTCTAATTCCATCCATTTGCCTATAAACCTCATGCTGACATTGTTTTTCTCTGCTGAGTAGTACTTTATTGTGTATATGTACCACATTTTCTTAATCCATTCTTCAGTTGATGGGCATCTAGGTTGTTTCTAGGTTCTGGCTACTACAAATAGTGCTGCTATGAACATAGTTGAGCATGTATCTTTGTGGTATGATTGAGCATTCATTTGGTATGTGCCCAAGAGTGGTATGGCTGGGTCTTGAGGTAGATCAATTCCCAATTTTCTGAGAAACCGCCATACTGATTTCCACAGTGATTGTACAAGCTTGCATTCCCGCCAACATAGAGGAGTGTTCCCTTTACTCCACATCCTCTCCAGCATAGACTGTCATTAGTGTTTTTGATCATAGCCATTCTGACAGGTGTAAGGTGGTATCTCAGAGTCATTTTGATTTGTATTTCTCTGATGATCAAGGATGTTGAGCAATTCCTTAAATGTCTTTCAGCCATTTGTAATTCTTCTTTTGGGAATTCTCTGTTTATCTCTGTAGTCCATTTTTAAGTTGGATTGTTCAGTATTTTGATGTTTAGTTTCTTGAGTTCTTTATATACTTTAGAGATCAGTCCTCTGTCAGATGGGGGTTGGTGAAGGTCTTTTCCCATTCTGTAGGCTGTCTTTTTGTCTTATTGACCATGTCTTTTACCTTACAAAAGCTTCTCAGTTTCAAGAGGTCCCATTTATTAAATGTTGTGCTCAGTGTCTGTGCTGCTGGTGTTATATTTAGGAAGTGATCTCCTGTGCCAATGCGTTCAAGAGTACTTTCTACTTTCTCTTCTATTAAGTTTAGTGTAACCGGATTTATGTTGAGGTCTTTGATCCACTTGGACTTGAGATGATAGATGATAGATAGAGAGACAGACAGATAGATAAATAGATAGATAGTTAGATAGATGATAGGTAAATAGGTAGATAGATAGATATATAGATGATAGATAGATAGATAGATAGATAGATAGATAGATAGATAGATAGATAAATAGATAGATGACAGGCAGATGAAAGATAGATAGGTTAATAGATGTTAGATAGGTAATATATTTTCAAAGCTAAATAAAAAGCAATGGATAGTTGAGGAAAATATTGGAAGTAGCCCCCCACAACCATTGAGAAAGATGCCAGATCAAACTATTTGTGTCTTTATGCAGTTTTATGCATTGCACCGTACATAGTTTTATATCTATTTAATTATCACTGAAATAATTGTAGATTTTTAAGTGATTCAAGGGAAAATTCATAAATAATAGTACCCAGAAGGACCTTTACATTATAGTCTTTAAATGGAAAATTTGGCTGTGTGTCTTGACATAGAAGAATCACCTGATTTGGTCATACTGTGAGTAGAACTGATATTTGTCAGACGATCTCTTCCCAATCAGATGCTAAAACACTCTGCATCCTGAATCTCAGTTCAAACTACCTTTAGTATCTTATATTTTATTTTTGTCCCACTTTATTTAATCCTCTGTTAATTGTATCTATTGAAAAAATAACAGAGTAAAATAATATATAAACAATATTGTAAAATGAGTTAAAGCCTATAAGAATTATTTTAAATGGGTATAAGATTTGGGGGGATATTTTAAGTTCACATAATTTTTTAAAGAGATAGAGGATGTCACAGCAAAAGAAATATAAGAAATATGGGGGATGAAATTATGGATGAAAATTAGTTTTTTCCAATGTATCAAGTACTGCTGCCTGGGGGGCCAGCCTCCACCATCAGCAGGACTAGAAGGGAATCCACAGAAATAGTGCTAATGTGACTTTTTGATCTGAGGGGATTAAGGAAAAAGACACTCATACACTCTCTTGATGATTTTCTTCAGACCTTTATTCTTCTTTTGAATTATCTTTATTTTTTATTTCCCTGCTGATTTCCTTCTCTCATTCTTGATGTTTTCCTTCTAACTCTATCTTTATTGTTGATGGTTTCCTTAGTCTATTTTTGTTCTTCCTTATTGTCCCATTCTTGATGTTTTCCTTCTCCTCCTTCTAACTCTCATCCTTGATGTTTTCCTTCTAACCTTTTCCTTCTATCTTTGTTCTTCCTTATTGTCCCATTTTGATGTTTTCCTTCTCCTCCCTCTAACTCTCTTATTCTCAATGATTTCCTTCTAACTTATTTTAACTCTATCTTTATACTTTCCTTTGAAGCTTATATATGCCCGCAAAATCTTTCAGACAATATAAAAATTACAATGTGGTTACATTCTGCTTTTCAAGTGAATGATTACAATGAACACAATTTTAAAAAAACATATTTTCCATATCCCTTACATGATGAAATATTTTGCATATTACAGCTGAAAAACAAATTATCTCAAGAATCCATATACACTCATACCCAAGCAACTTGTTATAGATTAAGAGAGTGTAATCAAGCAAGACATTCTCTTCTTGGCAGGCTGAACTTTGCAGTTACAAAGAAAGGACCATCACTTTATTATTTATCTTGAAAGGTAAACTTATAAGGAATCTTAAAGGAATCATAAATTTAAACTTTTATATATCAAAAAAATCAGTCAGCTCTACTTTAAATCTCTAGGGTACATATCCATTCATCAATAGTATTTTTTAATTTTTTTTTTCGAGACAGGGTTTCTCTGTGTAGCTTTGCACCTTTCCTGGGACTCACTTGATAGTCCAGGCTGGCCTCGAACTCACAGAGATCCGCCTGGCTCTGCCTCCCGAGTGCTGGGATTAAAGGCGTGCGCCACCACCGCCCGGCAATAGTATTTTTATATCAGGAGATTAAGGGCAAAAATGGGTACAAGGGAATTAATTATCATATTTGATCACCAAACCATTTTAGCAAGGAAAGTATATCAACTAGTAATAATTGGACTGCTTTGTATTTGTTCCCTGTCCTTAATGAGTTCCTCATTCAACTATGTGCCTTTCTAAAACTTTAGACCATCTTCATTGGTTTTTCACCTCAAAGCTCTTTGAAAAACGTCTTAGTCTAAATTTAAGTTAATTTCGAAGTTTTGTTTCAGCTATGATGCACTCAGAAACCTGTGAACACTTCTCCCAACATCATGATTAAACTAGCTAGGCTACTGCTGGGACTCAATTATCTTTCTTTCTTTCTTTCTTTTTTTTTTTTTTTTTTTTTTTTTTGCAGGCTTTGCACCTGTAGCTTTACACCTTTCCTGGAACTCACTCTGCTCACTCTGTAGCCCAGGCTGGCCTTGAACTCAGAAAGATCCACCTGTCTCTGCCTCCCAAGTGCTGGGATTAAAGGTGTGTGCCACCACTGCCCAGCTCAATTGTTTTTCTTAATCATTAACCTAAGCCATAGTCTACACAGATCCTCAATAGAAATGTGTTCTAGCTGTGTGACACTTTCTTGTTTTATTTTTTTTATCATCAAAACTCTATTTAAACTAACATTATTATTATTACCAATTAGGCAATACAGCTTAAGAAGAAACCACCTTCGTAATAATCTAAACATAAAAATGCCCAGTAGAACGGGATGCTTCCATGAGATGAATATGCTACATTACAGGCAGTGGGGATCTCCCCACACACATTCACACTCTACCAGATACCAGAGAAAGATGGCAGCAGCAAACATGAGAAGCGACAGCAGAAGCAAAAGACATTCTGGAGTCTGTGGTCTCAGGTCTTTGTCTATCTGAGATTTGACCATCATGGATTTTCCTCCTGGTGGTCTGACACCTTGAAGTCAGCTTCCATCTGCTGATCCTCAGACATGACTACCAGTAATCCAGGATCAGATGTGGTAGCTCACCAGGTAAAGGCATTTGTCACCAACCCTGATGATCTAGGATGCACATGATGGAAGCAAAGAACTAATTCCCCACAAGTTGTCCTCTGAATTCCATGGCACCCTGCAACACACACACACACACACACACACACACACACACACACACACACACGCAAACACAATATTTTATATATTTTAAATTAAAATATAACTTTAAAATGTAATTGAACATATCCAATTGAATATATTCTACATTGATTTGAAATCTTATTGTTATTTATTAAAGTTTATAATTAATAAAGTTTCCCAGAGACAGGAGGTTGTATTTCTTCTCAACTTCTAGTGAAAATACTGTAAAACTGACTGAAAGATATTGAAACCCACAAGAGAAAAATCATGTTATTCAGAGAAAACATAATTTAATAGCACACACATTATACATTTCCTTAGAAAGGCATTGAAAAGAAGGTGATCCGGTGTGGTAAGTCAGGAAAGATTTCTGCGAAGACAGATTGAAACTGGGTTCTATTTTCACACTGGATATGTGGATACTTGAGTAGAGGCAAGGTCATCAGCCTTTTTGCTATGAACAACCTGAGAGTGGGACTTTCCTAGTTTACAGGAACAGCAATTACTAGTCTGGGCTAGAGAATGGGTGAACAAGCTCCAAGAGAGTGATCAGGAGCCAGAATGTGACACAGGGTTAGAGAGCTTTGAGCATCCTGGTGAGTTTCTCAGCCATCACACCTGGGAAGCATAGTCGTCATTGTTTTATATTGTTGAATCATCACATTTATACATCAAATTTTCTTTTGATTTTATCAGTAGGAAACAGAAATTAGCTCTGAAAAACTAGTAGAAAGAAATAACTGATTTTGGGATCCATTCATCTCATGTAGAGACCCAAAACAGGATCACAATAAAGGTCTGTGAGGATATATTAAAGGATTCTAGCTTTTGGTAATGGCAATTATGAACCCTTAGCTGATTTTATTTTTGTCTTCACAAGCTGATAATTTTCACAAGGAGATCACATATGTATCTCATTTAAAGTAAGAAGATACTTTTTTTCTGTCACTCAAAGGAGTGAGACATTTCATTCAGAATTGTTAAACACTAAACACTGTGATAGACATGTTTCCTAAACTTGTAATAAAATAAACCAAGCTCCATAGCTGAAAAATGGCATTTACTTTTTATATAACCCACACTTGACATAAGCCCTTCTCAATCTTCTGTAAGAGACCAACTGATGTACGGATAAGGTGTCACATGCCTACATCCAAGCACTCAGGAAGACTAGGGAGGATGGTGGAGTAATTTAGGGCAGCCAGTGAGACCCTGCCTTAAACAAAACAAATTGGCATGTCTGAATTTCTATTTGGGGTGTCTTACAGGGCAAGCCTTGTTATATGTGAGCCACAGTGAGTCCCTTGTACACTTCATGCTGAGTCTCTACGTACAAGGACAGAAAAACAGTTGCCTTCAAAAAGCCTCTGTCATCCTCAAAAAGCTAAGTTCATTGTAACAATAATTCTAAAGTTCATTTGTATGTAATTCAGTCTAAAAAAGGAAGAGATGGCTAAATTCTGCTCATTTAACTCTGAGTGTTATTGTTCTTACATGACGAATTAATCTAATGAAAAGTTCTATTTTTATAACCAGAAATGTTTTACTGTAAAAGAGAACAGATGTCTACATTCCAAGTTCTGTTTTCATGGCCTTCAGCTAGAACACCTAGTTAATAAGATCCACTCATGCTCTTGAATCTGCCTAACTAGATGACTCAATCTGACATTATACTTGCACAATGAAACATATACCACCTAATTTCCATCAAATCTTTTCTTGGCTTTGCTCATCTCAAGTCACGTGTGATTAATTTTCATGTCTTTGGGTCCCAACATTTTTGTTGCTGAAGATCTGTTTTACTTATCATTTTTTTCTCATAATGGGCATTAGTATTTGTATGTCATGTGCTTTTTTATTTATTTTATGTTTTTATGTTTACTGAAGATATTTGGTGCTATCATTCCTACTTTTAAAGAAATTATGCATTGTTATAAGTCTCATCTGGGGATTTGAATGCATATTTTGATGCTCATTGTCTCCAACTCTAGTCTACAAAGTCTAGCACCCCATCTTGCTGTTCTCTCCCACTCACAAGCTGCCTTCCTCTTCCACAACACAAGCATGTTCCTGTGTTTCCCCCCCATAACCCTCCATTCTCCATCCATCTATATGCCTGCCAGCCATGAATAACAATTCCTCATCTCTCACGTCCTCATCAGCTTTTGTTTTCATTTGTCTCCTTGACAGCCACTCTGACTGCTCATCTATATGAACTGCAGTTTTCACAATATCTATGAAACAGATTTAGGAAATCCCTCCCAACCACTGAATAGATAATGAAAATGATGTGTAAAAAAGAGCCAGTGAGATGACTCAGCTGGTACATATGCTTTCCATGGTATCTGTTGCCCTGAGTTCAATCCCCAGATCCCCCAGAGCCAACACGGTAAAGAGAGAGAGAGAGAGAGAGAGAGAGAGAGAGAGAGAGAGAGAGAGAACTGACATGTGTAAGTTGACAAGTTTTCTTCTGACCTCCACACATACACCGTGGAATGCACATATACCCTTTCCCTCAATAGATAAATAGATGATAGATAGATAGATAGATAGATAGATAGATAGATAGATAGATAGATGATAGATAGATGGATGGATGGATAGATAGATAGATAGATAGATAGATAGATAGATAGATAGATAGGTAGATGGATGGATGTTAAAAAGAGAAAATAATCTGCAAAACCTGAAATTACACTTTTGAAGGGCAAATGATGAAAATAGAAATAATCTTAAGTGAATTATGCTAGTCTCAGAAAAAACAAACACCACATTTTCTTTTATATGCAGATTCTAGATTTTTTAAAAATAGGTTTATGTAGGTGTGTGTATATGGGAGGTGTGAGCCATGAAACTAAAAGGGGGACCAGTATCACCATGGTAGGACTTAGAAACTAGGAGAGGGATTAACACTTTCATTTTTCATTTAAAAAAAAAAAACCCACATTGATTTCCGTAGTGGCTGCACCCGTCTATGTGCCCGCCATTCAAGAATAACAATTCCTCATTTCTCACATCCTCATTAGCTTTTTTTTAAAATTTTCTTGTTGATTTTATTTGCTTTGTTCTTTCTAAGTATTATATTTAACAAACTAATTGTTTAAGTCTGACCAAGTGGGAAGATAGTGATTTTTAAAAAACATGATTAAAGTAAAAATATCCTGAGTGTCACAAAGTTGTCTCTATACAATCTGAGAAATATTTTAAATCTGTGGCTGGACTGAATTTCCATTTATGAATTGAATATAAGGATGGTTACAGATAATCCGTGTGTTTAAATGTTATATAAAATATCTGTGCTATCCCCATCCTTTCTCCAAAATAATACTTCAGTATAACCAGTGAAGAATAATTAGTAGCCTAGAAAATGAGCATGTCAAACTAGGACCTTTTATGACTTAAATATGCTTCTAAGGTTCATTTAAGCATTTGAAGATCAATATGTTTAAAAAATGTTTAACGGCAAACACTGTTTTCCAAAGCCTGAAGTTCTTTTCTGAGAAGACACAATTTCTTTTATATGTCTATCCACATTCTTTAATGTCATGTCGCTTTAAGGATTTTGGTGATATAATCATTTTAGTGTATCCATTAACAAAAATGTAAGAACCAACCATATAAATAAAAACAGCAAGCATTAGCTTCACTGAGCGTGGACAAGGTGGTGGTACAATTAGGCCCCTGAAAAAGAGGCTGTTGCTAGAACAGGGCAGCAAAGAGTGAAGGAAGCCACTGACCAAGAAGGAAAGAACCCAACAAGCAAAGTTTGCTATAACCATCATCTGATTTGGGGTCAATATTGTTGGTCCTGGTTGAGTACCTTTAGAATTAGGCTCCATGTTTTGTAAACATCAGGTAATAAAGAAGTGCCTTCCTTGTCTCAACAGTATATTGCCTTCTTTGGCCACAGGTAAACTATTATATATTTCATGAAAATATTTTAAGTACTAAAAGAGATAACCATCTACAAAGTTTTATAAGTGTTAACTACTTTCTTTTTTTAAATTTTCCTTTGCTTTGTGTTTTAATCCATAAACTAAGGTTACACTGCATTTTCTACACTGCTACTTGCAGTATGGTTTTTAAAGTCGGTATTACCTTGTGCCTCATGGAGGTCAAGAGTTGTTCTCCATGGGTTTTTGAGGATCCTAGTTTCTCCCTTGATGAGAAGAGTTGAAACTATGCTTCAGATTTTTGGACAAATGACCTGGAGACTCCACTTGTATGATGTTTCATAGATGAGGCATTCAAATTGGCTGTTCTGTCCTAATCTATTTTTTTTTAATTTAATTTTATTTTATTTTGCAATACAATTCAGTTCTACATATCAGCCACAGATTCCCTTGTTCTCCCCCCTCCTGCCCCCCTCCCCTTCACCCCAGCCTACCCCCTATTCCCACCTCCTCCAGGGCAAAGCCTCCTCCAAGGAATGAGATCACCTGGTAGACTCAGTCCAGGCAGGTCCAGTCCCCTCCTCCCAGGCCAAGCCAAGCGACCCTGTACAAGGCCCAGGTTTCAAACAGCCAACTCATGCAATGAGCACAGGACCGGGTCCCACTGCCTGGATGCCTCCCAAACAGATCAATCCAATCAACTATCTCACCCATTCAGAGGGCCTGATCCCGTTGGGGACCCCTCAGCCGTTGGTTCATAGTTCAAGTGTTTCAATTTTTTGGCTATTTGTCCCTGTGCTTTATCCAACCTTGATCTCAACAATTTTTGCTCATATAAACCCTCCTCTTTCTCGCTAATTGGACTCCTGGAGCTCCACCAGGGCCTAGCAATGGATCTCTGCATCTGGTTCCCTCAGTCATTGGATGGGGTTTCTAGCATGACAATTAGGGTGTTTGGCCATCCCATCACCAGAGTAGGTCAGTTTGGGCTGTCTCTCGAATATTGACAGCAGTCTATTGGGCGGTGGGGGGGGGGGATTTGTGGATTTCTGTGGGCCTCTCTAGCACTTTGCTTCTTCCTATTCTCATGTGGTCTTCATTTACCATGGTCTCTTCTTCCTTGTTCTCCCTCTCTGTTCTTGATCCAGCTGGGATCTCCGGCTCCCACAAGCTCTCTTTCCCTCAAGCCTTGCCCTTCATTACCCCCACTCATGTCCAGATTGTTTCTGTAGATCTCATCCATTTCTTTGTCACTGGGTGATCCCCATGTCTTTCTTGGGGTCCTGTTTTCCAGGTAGCCTCCCTGGAAATGATGTGAGTAGCAGTCCAGTCATCCTTGTTCCACATCTAGTATCCTATGAGTGTGTACATACCATGTTTGTCTTTCTGAGTCTGGGTTACCTCACTCAGGATGATTCTTTCTAGATCCATCAATTTGCCTGCAAACCTCATGATGTCAATGTTTTCCTCTGCTGAGTAGTATTCCATTGTGTATATGTACCACATTTTATTTATCCATCTTCAGTTGAAGTGCATCTAGGTTGTTTCCATGTTCTGGCTACTACAACAATGCTGATATGAACATAGCTGAGCAAGTGCTCTTGTGGTATGACAGAGCATTCCTTGGGTATATGCCCAAGAGTGGTATAGCTGGATCTTGGGGGAGATGGATTCCCAATTTTCTAAGAAAGTGCCATATTGATTTGCAAAGTGGTAGTACAAGCTTGCATTCCCACCAGCAGTGGAGGAGAGTTCCCCTAGCTCCACATCCTCTTTAGCATAAGGTGTCTTCAGTGTTTTTGATCTTAGCCATTCTGACAAGCGTAAGGTGGTATCTCAGAGTCGTTTTAATTTGCATTTCCCTGATGATTAGGTATATTGAGCAATTCCTTAAATGTCTTTCAGCCATTTGAGTTTCCTCTGTTGAGAATTCTCTGTTTAGTTCTATAGCCCATTTCTTAATTGGACTGTTGGACATTTTGATGTCTAATTTTTTGAGTTCCTTATATATTCTGGATATCAGTCCTCTGTCAGATGTGGGGTTGGTGAAGATCTTTTCCCATTCTGTAGGCTGTCACTTTGCCTTGTTGACATTATCCTTTGCTCTAAAAAATCTTCTCAGTTTCAAGAGGTCCCATTGATTGATTGTTTCTCTCAGTGTCTGTGCTACTGGTGTTATATTTAGGAAGTGATCTCCTATGCCAATGCGTTCAAGACTACTTCCTACTTTCTCTTCTAGCAGGTTCAGAGTAGCTGGATTTATGTTGAGGTCCTTGATCCACTTCGACTTAAGTTATGTGCACGGTGATAGATACAGATCTATTTGTAGCCTTCTACATGTTGATATCCAGTTATGCCAGCACTATTTGTTGAAGATGCTTTCTTTTTTCCATTGTACACTTTTGGCTTCTTTGCCAAAAATTATATGTTCATAGGTGTGCGGATTAATGTCAGGGACTTCTATTCAATTCCATTGGTCCACATGTCAGTTTTTATGCCAGTACCAAGCTGTTTTTATTACTGTAGCTCTATAGTAGAGCTTGAAGTCAGGCATCGTGATGCCTCCAGAGGTTGTTTTATTGTATAGGATTCTTTTGGCTATCCTGGGTTTGTTGTTTTTCCATATGAAGTTGAGTATTATTCTTTCCAGTTCTGTGAAGAATTGTGTTGGTATTTTGATGGGGATTGCATTGAATCTCTAGATTGCTTTTGGTAAAATTGCCATTTTTACTATGTTAGTCCTGCCTATAAATGAGCATGGGAGTCTTTCCATTTTCTGACATCTTCTTCAATTCTTTTTTCAGTGACTTAAAGCTCTTGTCCTATAGGTCCTTCACTTGCTTGGTTAGTGTTACCCCAAGGTATTTTATGTCATTTGTGGCTATTGTAACGGGTGATGTATCTCTGATTTCCTCTCAGCCTCTTTGTCAATTGTATACAGGAGGGCTATTGATTTTTTGAGTTGATCTTGTATCCTGCTATGTTGCTGAAGGTGTTTATAAGCTGTATCAGTTCCTTGGTGGAATCTTTGGGGTCACTCAAGTATACTATCATGTCATCTGCAAATAGGGAAAGCTTGACTTCTTCCTTTCTAATTTGTATCCCCTTAATCTCCTTATGTTGTCTTATTGCTCTGGCTAGAACTTCAAGTACTATATTGAATAAGTATGGGGAGAGCGGACAGCCTTACCTCGTCTCTGATTTTAGTGGAATTGCTTTCAGTTTCTCTCCATTCAATTTGATGTTGGCTATTGGCTTGCTATAAATTGCTTTTATTAAGTTTAGGTATGTTCCCTGTATTCCTGATCACTCCAAGACCTTTATCATGAAGGGGTGTTGGATTTTGTCAAATGCCTTTTCTGCATCTAGTGAGATGGTCATGTGGTTTTTTCTTTGAGTTTGTTTATATGGTGTATTACATTGACAGACTTTAGTATGTTGAACCACCCTTGCATCCCTGGGATGAAGCCTACTTCACCATGGTGGATAATTGTTTTGATGTGTTCTTGGAGTCTGTTTGCCAATATTTTATTGAGTTTTTTGCATCAATGTTCATGAGGGAGATCGGTCTGTAGTTCTCTTTCTTTGTTGTATCTTTGTTTGGTTTAGGTATCAAGGTAATTGTAGTCTCATAGAAGGAGTTTGGTAGTGTTCCTTCTGTTTCTATTGTCTGGAACAATTTAGAGAGTATTGGTATTAACACTTCTTTGAAAATCTGGTAGAATTCTGCACTGAAACCATCTGGTCCTGGGCTTTTATTGCTTGGGAGACTTTTAATGACTGTTTCTATTTCCTTAGGGGTTATTGGACTATTTAAATAGTTTATCTGGTCTTGATTTAACTTAGGTATGTGGTACCTATCCAGAAAATTATCCATTTCTTTTAGGTTTTCCAGTTTTGTGGAGTAGAGGTTTTTGAAGTATGACCTGATGATTCTCTCGATTTCCTCAATGTCTGTTGTTATGTCCCCCTTTTCATTTCTGATTTTGTTGATTTGGATGCTCTCTCTCCGTCTTTTGGTTAGTTTGGATAAGGGCTTGTCTATCTTGTTGATTTTCTCAAAGAATCGACTCCTTGTTTCATTAATTTTTTGTATTGTTCTTTGTTTCTGTTTTATTGAATTCAGCTCTCACTTTGGTAATTTCCTGGCGTCTATTCTTCCTGGGAGACTTTGCTTCTTGTTCTAGAGATTTCAGGTAATCTGTTAAGTCACTAGTGTGAGATTTCTCCAACTTCTTTATGTGGGCATTTAGTGCTATGAATTTCCCTCTTAGCACTGCTTTCATAGTGTCACATAAGTTTGTGTATGTGGTGTCTTCATTTTCATTGATCTCTAGGAAGTCTTTAATTTCTTTCTTTATTTCTTCCTTAACCCATTGGTGATTCAGTTGAGCATTATTCAGTTTCCATGAGATTGTAGGTTTTCTGTAGTTTTTGTTGTTGTTGAAATCTAACTTTAAATGATGGTGGTCTGATAGAACACAGGAGGTTATTCCAATTGTTTTGTATCTGTTGAGATGTGCTTTGTAGCCAAGTATGTGGTCGATTTTAGAGAAGGTTCCATGGGGTGCTAAGAAGAAGGTATATTCTTTTTTGTTAGGATGGAATGTTCTGTAGATATCCATTAAGTCCATTTGAGTCATAACATCAGTTAAATCCTTTATTTCTCTGTTAAGTTTCAATTTCAGAAATCTGTCCAGTGGTGAAAGTGGGGTGTTGAAGTCTTCCACTATTAATGTGTGGGGTTTTATATGTGGTTTAAGCTTTAGTAATGTTTCTTTTGCATATGTGTGTACCCTTGTGTTTGGGGCATAAATGTTCAGAATTGAAACTTCATCTTGGTGGATCTTTTCTTGTGATGAGTATGTAACGCCCTTCTTGATCTCTTTTGATTGATTTTAGTTTGAAATCTATTTTGCTGGATATCAGTGTGGCTAAACCCGCTTGTTTCTTAAGACTGTTTGATTGGAAAGCCTTTTCCCAGCCTTTTATTCTTAGGTAGTGTCTATCTTTGAATTTGAGGTGTGTTTCTTGTATGCAGCAGAAAGATGGGTCCTGCTTTCATATCCATTCTGTAAGCCTATGTCTTTTTATAGGTGAATTAGGTCCATTGATATTAAGGGATATTAATGACCAGTGATTGTTCATTCCTGTTATTTTTTGGTGGTAGTGTGTGTGTACTTCTCTTCTTTGGGGTTTACTCTGTGGTTTTATCTATTGCCTGTGTTTTCGAGGGTGTATCTGACTTTCTCAGGTTGGAATTTTCCTTCTAGTGCTTTCTGTAGGGCTGGGTTTGTGGATAAGTATTGTTTAAATCTGGCTGTCTTGGAATGTCTTGTTCACTCCATCTATGATGATTGAAAGTTTTGTGGGTATATTAGTCTAGGCTGGCATCCATGATCTCTTAGTGTCTGCATTACATCTCTTCAAGTCCTTCTGGCTTTCCGAGTCTCCATTGAGAAATCGGTGTTATTCTGATGGGTTTGCCTTTATAAGTCACTTGACCTTTTTCCTTAGCTGCTCTTAGTATTCTTTCTTTATTCTGTAGGTTTAGTTGTTTAATTATTATGTGGCGAGGGGACTTTTTTGGGGGGTTTTGTGTGTTTGGTGTTCTATAGGCTTCTTGTATCTTCATAGGCATTTCCTTCTTTAAGTTGGGAACGTTTTCTTCTAGGATCTTGTTGAATATATTTTCTGTGCCTTTGAGTTGGTATTCTTCTCCTTCTTCTATCCCTATTATTCGTAGGTTTGGTCTTTACAAAGTGTCCCAAATTTCTTGGACATTTTGGTTTATGACTTTGTTGGCTTTAGTGTTTTCTTTGACTGATGAATCTATTTCTTCTACTGTATCTTCAACGCCAGAGATCCTCTCTTCCATCTCTTGCATTTTGTTGGTTATACTTGCATCTGAAGTTCCTGATCGTTTACTCAGATTTTCTATTTCCAACATTCCCTCTGTTTGTGTCTTCTTCATTTTTTCTATTTCCCTTTCCAGGTCTTGGTCTGTTTCCTTCATTTGTTTCATTGCTTTTTCATGATTTTTTTCAGTGCTTTATTGTTTTCTTCTACTTTATTTGTCCTTTCCTCTAGTTTTTTATAGGATTCTTTCCATTTTTTTGTCTTTTCCTCTATATAAGCCTCTACCTTCTTCATGATGTTATTCATAAGGCTGTTTTCTTCTGCTTCTTCCAGTTTTTGATGTTCATGTCTAGATGTTGGAGAAGGGCTAGGTTCTGTTGATGCTATATTGCTCTTCATTTTGTTGTATGTACTTCTGCCTTGACGTCTGCCCATGTCCTTGTGGTTCTTTCTTGATCTTATAAGTGCACTTGGTTCAGACAGAGCTGACAGAATCAGGAAGTCTCTCTCTCTCTCTTGTCCAGATGGGAGCTCTCTTGTCCAAATGGGAACTCCAGAGCAGGATGGGAACTCTTGTCCAAACGGGAAGTCCAGGGCAGGATGGGAGCTCCTGTCCAGACAGGAAGTCCGGGGCAGGATGGGAGCTGGGGGCCAGTCTCTAAGTCTCAGGAAATGGCTGGGGTCTTGGAGGGATGGGTGTGGGGGCAGGGTGTGAAGATTGCAGGGTCTGCCGGGGGTCTCTGGTCCAGCAGGGAACTCTAGGGCAGGATAGCTTTTGTTTTTTATTTCTGTTCTTGATATCCACTCTGAATGAAGTGAAGAGGATTTTTTAATGCATTTTTAATTTTTTGTATGAGATTTTTTTATTTATTTTTTATTTTTTTATTTATTTTTTTTTTTTTTTTGTCGTCTGGGATCTCTTAGGACTTCCTCGCCTGCCTAGGATTCTTGCTTTCTTGGTTGCCATGTTGCCATGTCTTCTAACTAGGTTTACGCCTTAATTCTTCCAGAGCTCACTAAGACAGAGTACATGAGATGGCCAGACTGAGGGTTTTTTTTTTTTTTAATGTTTTTTTTTTTATTTTTATTTTGCAAGACAATTCAGTTCTACATATCAGCCGCGGATTCCCTTGTTCTCCCCCCTCCGGCCCCCCTCACCTTCCCCCTAGCCCACCCCCCAGTCCCACCTCCTCCAGGGCAAAGCCTCCCCCAAGGACTAAGATCAACCTGGTAGATTCAGTCCAGGTAGGTCCAGTCCCCTCCTCCAAGGCCGAGCCAAGCGATCCTGCATAGGCCCCAGGTTTTAAACAGCCAACTCATACAATGAGCACAGGACCCTGTCCCACTGCCTGGATACCTCCCAAACAGATCAAGCCAATCAACTGTCTCACCCATTCAGAGGGCCTGATCCAGTTGGTGACCCCTCAGATCTGGATGCAGAGATCCATGGCTAGGCCCCGGGTGGATCTCTGGGAGTCCAATTAGCGAGAATGAGGAGGGTTTATATGAGCAAGAATTGTTGAGACCAAGGTTGGATAAAGCACAGGGACAAGTACCCAAACAAAGGGAAACACATGAACTATGAACCAATGGCTGAGGGGTCACCAACTGGATCAGGCCCTTTGAATGGGTGAGACAGTTGTGTGAGATTTTTGACCTCATTGTATATATGTGTACCACATATATACAATGCTGTGCTCTTGGAAGCCAGAAAAGAGTAGTGGACCACTGGAGCTGTAGTGACAGTGATAGACTTTTGCAAGCCAACACGTGGGTGCTGGGAATTGAAACCTGGCCTCCTTTGCAAAAGCAGCAAGCATGCCTAACCACGTAGCCATCTCCTCAGCCCCGAGAAGTGGATTTAAAACAGCTTTAATTTGTTGGTCCCTGGTGGCTAAGAATGTAGAATATTTTTCATGCATGTATTGCTATTTGTATTTCTTCTTTAGGAAACTACTTAATTTATTGACCTATTTATTAATTGGGAGATTTAGTTTTGAAGGATAGAATTTTTATATTTCATTACATATTCTTGTTAATACTTTATCTACTATAGCTAGTAAAGGTTTTTCTTCTTTGATAATTCTCCTTACCATGCAGAAGCTACTTAGGTGTTTGTTTGGAGGCAGCATCTCAGTATATAACTTGTGACTCTGGCTGGCTTGGAACTTTTTATGTAGGCCAAGATGTCCTCAGCCACACAGGGATCCACATGAAATTAAAAGTGTGCACAATCATACCCAGCTGTAGAAGAATTTTCATTTACTCTGATTCCATTTGTCAATTACAGGGACAATTTCCTATGCTACCAACATCTTTTTCATAAAGTTCTTGCCTATATCTATAGCTTGAAGTTTCTACCAAAAGTCTTCCTCCAGTAGTTTCAGTGACTCAAATTTTATGTTAAATATTTTGATCCATTTCAAAATAATTTTGTGCAGATTTGGAGAACAGGTCTAATTTCATTCTACTTCAATTCATATCATATCCAGTTTGCTGAGCACCATTTATTTAAGAGGCTGTCATTTTTTCAACATATATGTTTGTTTTTACTCTCAAGAGTTAATTGGTTTTGGCTTTGCACGTTTATTTGTATATTCTAGTTTTGTTTATCATTGTGTTTCCTTTTTTAGGGAACAGTAACTTCACAGTTGACAGTTTGGGGAGGGGGTGGGAGTGGGAAAGGACTCTTTTCTTTAAGGGAATGGCCACTGTGAGTTTGACCATCCTCCAATCAGTATATGGGCAACACAAATTAGAGTTTGGTGGGTTTTTTTTCTTTTTCTTTTTGTGAGGGGGTGGCACAAAGGTGGGAGAATGGGCCTGGGAAGGATGGGAAGCAAGTGTGATCTGGTCACACTGCATAAAATTCCCAAATTATTAGTTAATATTATGTCAGGGAAAAAATAAAACAGTAGAAAATTCAGATAAGCCTAATTTATGTTCCAAATACCAAATTGATTACATTTTATTGGATGTGGTCCTCTTTTTTAAATAATTTGAACATAAAGCCCCTCTCCAATTTTTATAATTGTGCAAAAACAATCTTTTTCTGTTTTGACTCATTTTCACAATATCATTTCTTTGGTATTGCACTCTGCTTTTCTAGCACACACAGATAACTGAGGATGAAGTGAGGCAATGTAAAGAATAGAACATAAAATGGTTTCTGCCTCCTTAGAGCAGTAGGTAGAAGGTCAGTATCACAAAGAGGAAAATACTAAGCATAGTTTAAGTAAGACTCAGGGAGACAGAATGAAATCGGTATCAGGTTATTATGCTGTATCAGGACACATACTTAATATTTAAATCAAAAGAAAGTAATCTCTGTATGCTAAATTTATAGACTCTATATATGATGGTTCTTCTGGGCACATTTTAAATTATTTTTTCATGAATCACATAAATTCTGAATTTTCTTGTGATATATGAATTCATATAAAATGAGTGTGACATGATGCTTTAAAACTATATAGTATGAGGCTGGAGAGATTACTCAGAGTTTAAGAGCATGCACTGATCCTACAGATTACTCTGGAGTGATTTACAGCACCTGTGTCAGGCAGCTCACACTGCTTGTGACTCCAGCTTCAGATGACTGTGATACTTCTGGCCTCTCAAATCCTTGTACTCAGGTACACATACCCCATACACAGTCACACACTCACACACATAGTTAAAAATAAAATAATTCTTTAAATATATTTTAAAAACTGTATAACCTAACATAATATAGTTTCATATGGTAACATCTTTGAAAATGTCAGAGAAGTGATTTCCACGTTTTCCCTCAAGCTCCTTCTCAATGCTAGGTTCCCCTTATGTCAACCAGATCTTCCACATCACTCTCAATTTTCTTTGACCTATGCAGATCTTGTTTGTGGGACCTGGGATCTGAAGACCTAAAAGAATAAGGCAGAATATAGTCTAATGCTGTAGACAGCAATGCTATTTCAGTTTCAGTATACTATTATACAGGAATGAAACAAAGAAAGCAATTATCCAAGGAAGGTTGATTTCAGAAAACCATTTTCAGAAAACCATGTAAATAAATGTAAGCACATGCTTAATATTAACAGAGCAGCCTTTCCCAAAAACTTTCTCAGGACAGAGGAATTTAAATACATTTGTTTGGTACATGCTATAGATCGTATCTAGTAGAATGAAAGCAAGGCAAAAGGCCATGTCCAGTACACTGACCAGATTAGGTTCTATAGCTATGATCTGACATCCAAAAACAACAAGCATGTCTTATGAATTGAAAGTAAGTGTCTGTCTCAAGAGGAATAAAATTGCACCCAAGAACAATCCAGGGAACAAAATTCACCTGAGGTAAAAGGCTCCCTGCCTTTTGTCCTGGATCCTCTCTCAGTATTCCAAGGCATTGCTCACCATGTGTAATTTCTTTGACTGTATTCTGCTATGTCATTATCATGAAACATAAATAGAGGAAAATTCTTTCAACCTTTATCCAGAAATTTACACATACACACAAAATAAAATAAGTAAATAAATAACACCAATGAATTCACAAAATCAAGATTATTAAAGCAAATGAATAGCATTATAATTGATATACAGCTCTTAATATTTTTACTTATGATCTTTTCTACTATTTCCCCATAACAAAATATATGTTACTAATAGGTCAATGGATGGATTCCTTACAATAGAATCATGCTCTCTTATTTTCTAAGTATGCAAACCTTTTGCTTGAATGCTTGAATGAAACAAGACATTCCACCCATTATACAACAGTGAATATATGGACACATAATTAAATAGAAACTCATGAAAATTAAAAACAAGCAGTAATTTGGTTAGCACATCAAATTGTTATAATCACTCCAGTAATTCAAAAAGCATACAAAATCACCATTTAAAAACCCATGTGACAAGACACTCCCAAATCCTGGGAGACTAAGAATCAATGTCACAGCTGCATGAGCTCTAAGGGAGATCTCTTTAAATTCCACTTTCAGTCAAGCAGGAAACTTTGGCTCCTATATTTTTGTTTTAACTGGAGACCACATTGAGAGCAGGACTTGAATAGCAGCGGCAACGTTCCCCACCTCCACTGCCAGATTGTTCCTCTATCTTTGATGTAGAAGGAAGAGTTGGATATAAACTTTGTACTCTGATCATATTTTCTGCCATAGCAAACAGGGGATGTCAATGCAGATTTTTCACATACTGACACATGTGAGACTTGGAATTCACAATTTTGCCTGGTTATAACTCTAGAAAAATTTATTATATATAATTGTCCAAAGTATTACTTGTGTGAACCGATTTCACTGTAACTGGTATAACTTTGAAAGCGTGACTTTAAAAATACATTTATTCTTGTGACTATTTCCATTTTTATCTCAATCTCTGTATGTAGATACACTGTTACGTGATTCAGACATTAATCTTCATATGTTCCTTCTATCTTAGTTTTTGTACTATGTCAGTAGGAACTGTGGGTTTTGTTAGTTTGTTTTTGTTTTTCTCTTAGTGTGATGGTGCAGCTTGTTATTCCCACACTTGAGAGGCAGGAACATCAAGATCAAAAGTTCATGGACATCCTGAAAGCATGGTGAGTTCAAACTCAGAGAAATATCTGAGTCCCCTATACAAATGAAAATGGACTATCAGAGTTTCTATTGTAGACCAAAATCATTGATGTGAGGTAGATTCTTTGATGGCAAATGGGTATCACATATGAAGTTTTTTTTCTGCCTTTTCAAATGCAGACAACAATTTTGTTCTTTCCACTTAACATTTTAATTGTCCAATTTAAGATTAACAGAAATACTAGGGAAAAAGTTCCAGTATGTGTATGTTAGTTATTTGGTTTCACAGATATTGTCATACTATATTTAGATAAGAATAGAGTTGATGAGATCAGGATCTATCCCTGGTGCGTGACCCAGCTTTCTGGAACCCATTACCTATGGTTGGACACCTTGCTCACCCCTGATAAAGTGAGGAGGGCCTTGGTCCTGCCTCAACTGAGTGTACCAGGCTTAGCTGCTCCCTGTGATGGAAGAACTTACCCTGTAGGAGGAGGAGATGAGGGTGAAGGTTGCAGGGAGAGGGAGGAGGGATGAGAGGGAGATTTGTGGTTGGTATGTAAAATGAATAAAAAAAATTTAAAATATAGCACATTTGTGCTTATTTTAGAATGATGACAATGCATTACAGGGTTTTTATTCTGTTGTTTCCTTATCTGTAGTATATGAGCAGACACTGAGTTTATATTACAGATTCTGGTGAGGAACAGAAAAGAGAAGACATGGAAATGGTTGTTTTAAAGTATTAGACAACACTGCTTTGGGTTTCTTTTTTTGTACTTTCATAAACACGTAAAATTGTCTCTGTGTACACTAATTGACAATCATTACAATTAACTTATTCTTCCTCTTAGTACAAATACATTACTATTTTGTGCACAAATTTTAAGAACAATGTATCTATACATGCATACTATCATATACATAATTTATAATTTATAGACACATACATTGTATATACAGGAGAGGATATGGACATTTTGAAAGCTGTGCCTCCTTGAGAAAAATGAGCTTAAGGGCCAGATTATTTATCTTAATGATTCAAGAAAGAATTTCAGTGGATAAAGAAGTTGGTCTTTCAAGAGAATGAATTGAACTATAATTGGAAAAAGATGTCAAGAGCAACATTTTTAGCATTTTCAAATTTAACCTCCTTCATGAGCTTAGACTAAACAGGTAAGCTGTTTACAAACATTTCCCAAATACTAAATTCATGCAGATTTCAAAACATGTATCACAGAATTATACTTTTTAAAACCAGGTGTCATGGTGTGCAATGGATGATTAAGAAGTGTCAAGACTCTATATTATAGTACAACTGCTCCTTCTTTCCATTATACATTTAATTGGATGTAGTCAATTTGCACACAAAAGTGCTTGGCTATTGCCTTGTAAAAGTCTTTATTTTCAAGCCGGGCAGTGGTGGTGCACACCTTTAGTCCCAGCACTTGGGAGGCAGAGCCAGGCAGATCTCTGTGAGTTCTAGGCCAGCCTGGGCTACCAAGTGAGTTCCAGGAAAGGTGCAAAGGTACACAGAGAGACCCTGTCTTGAAAAACAAAAAAAAAGTCTTTATTTTTAATTTCACACATGCACAAAATTTATCTTCATCATATCCACCCCTCACACCCCTTCAGACCGCCATAGAGAACACCATTATATCATCCTTCCAACTTCATGTCCTCCTTTTATAATTTTTAAATTAGTTATTTATTGAGTAATAGCTTTCTTTGAATTATTTCATCTATCATGAGAACAAACCTTATTTTAATTAAGCTAGGGTCACATTTTAAAATGCTGAATTAAAGTTGATATCATATCTCTTTAAAAATATCTGTCATGTATAGAACTAGACACTTACCCACCAACATTTCTAGATTATAAGGAATGAGTTAGCCCAATATAAGTGTTAATGCATTGCAGACATCAAAGAGAATTTGAAATATATCCAGGATTTCCAAGTTCGTTTCCTACTGCTTCATCAACTGGTATAATAAAGTGTTTGGGTAGGCCCTAACAGACATGATTGATCAAGTGTGATCTTTCTGTCCATAAGTAGAATATAGTTTTAAGATGCCCTTTAATACTACACACCAGGAAGTCACTGGAGAATGAAAATAGCTGAAACTTGAAAGATTCACTATTTCTTTCTTTAGACCAATCAGGTAACTTTTATCACATAATATAAACAAGTCTGAGTTGAATATTCAGTAATTTATCTCCATCACAATTCTACTTGATTAACTGCTCCCTTCAATAAATTTCCAATTTTTGTTCTAAACATCAAGGCAATTAAGCAATATAAGTTTACATATCAATGCACATGCTTGTTTGTAATGTACTGTAAACTTGTTTGAAGCAATTTTTCTCATAATTGCAGATTTAAATGGCAGCAGTTTTTGCCAGAGAGAAGGCTCAGTGATAAAGATACTTGCTGGCAGGATTGACTACCTGAGTTCAAATTCCAGAACCTGCACAGTAGAAAGAGAGTTATTCCTGGTAACTGTTCTCTGAGTTCTTCAGAAAGACTAAAACACCTGCACATGTATGCATAAACACACACACACACACACACACACACACACACACACACACACCACAAAGTAAATAAGCACACATATACATAAATGACTAAATGCATGGATTAATAAAAGCAATTTTATGTGAAACTTGTCAGAAGAATCATGCCAAATCAGACTATTGTAGCTGAGTTCGTCCTCCTGGGACTTTCACAGAACCCAAAAGTTCAGAAAATAGTATTTGTTGTATTTTTGTTTGTCTACATAGCAACCATTGGAGGCAACATTATAATTGCAGTAACCATTCTCTGCAGTCCTGCACTGCTGGGATCACCCATGTACTTCTTTTTGGCATTTCTGTCCTTCCTGGATGCATGCATTACTTCAGTCATCACACCAAAAATGATTGCTGACTCCCTTGATGAGAGCAAAACCATCTCCTTTGAAGGCTGCATGACACAGATTTTTGCTGAACACTTCTTTGCTGCAGTGGAAGTGATTGTTCTCATAGCTATGGCCTATGACCGCTACGTAGCCATTTGTAAGCCCTTACATTACTCTTCCATCATGAACTGGAGGCTCTGTGGCACTCTGGTAGGGGTGGCATGGGCAGGGGGATTCTTGCATTCTATCATACAAATAATCTTCACTTTACAGTTACCCTTTTGTGGACCCAATGTGATTGATCACTTCATGTGTGACTTGTTCCCATTACTGGAGTTGGCCTGTACTGACACTTATGTTTATGGCCTGCTAGTGTTTGCCAACAGCGGGTCTATCTGCATCATAATCTTTTCTATGTTGTTAATCTCCTATGGTGTCATTTTGTTTTCTCTAAGAAATCACAGTTCTGAAGGGCGATGGAAAGCCCTCTCGACTTGTGGATCCCACATCGCTGTTGTCATTTCATTCTTTGTTCCATGCATATTTATATATGCACGATCTACATCTGCATCTTCTTTTGAGAAGAAGGTGGCTGTGTTTGATGCCATCATGACTCCATTGCTCAACCCCATGATTTACACTTTTAGAAATAAAGAAATGAAAAATGCTATTAAGAAAATGTGGAAGAGATTAAAGATGGTCTAATAAAATTTAAAAATTTACACTTACAAACTTTAGTGTAGAGAATAAAGAAGTCAATACTTACTTCAAGTACTTTATAGTTTGTTCATTATATAGAAAGAGATGACATCGTTCTATAGGGAAAGCATCAATATAATAGGCTGAAACACTGTCTTTAACTGGAAATTAACACTTGCACTATGAATTGACAACTCAGTTACAGTAGCCTGAATGAGGCACGATCTATAAGTGTTGGGCATTTGACTACTTGGTCTTCAGTTGTGGCTATTTGCAGAGAATTAGGAGATGTGGACTTACTGGAGGAAGTACGTCTCTGGGCTGGACTTGGAGGTTTCAAAAGATTCTTGCAATTTCAAGTTATTTCTCTCTGCTTCGTGTTTGTCGTTTAAAATATGATCTCATCCGGGCAGTGGTGGCACACACCTTTAATTCCAGCTCTCAGGAGGCAGAGCCAGGCTGATCTCTGTGAGCACAAAGACAGCCTGGTCTACAGAGTAAATTCCAGGACAGGCACCAAAACTACATAGAGAAACCTTGTCTCGAAAAACAAACAAATAAAATATGATCTCTCGGTTGTAGCACACATCTGCCACTTATTTCTTCTGCTCCTTCATCATGGACTCTAATCCTCTGGTACCATATGCCCCAAATAATCCCTTCCTACTGAAGGTTGTCTTGGTCATGATATTTTATCACAGCAATAGAAAGTAAATAATGCATCAATACTGTTATGTGAAAATCTAAGTTAGTTAATTTTATAGTTCTGTAACTAAAATGAAATGCTGCATGCAAGTTACCTATTAAAATGTTTGCATGTAACATGTAGCATTATGCTTTTTAAAACTCTTCTTGAAACTACAATGTGTTGAAATAAGAAAAGAAATATACTGAAGTCATCTCAAGTTAAAATGTGCATTTATGTGACATTGTCATTATATAAGGCCAAAAATCAGAAATGCAGAGAGAAGAGTACAATCAAGACTCACAGAGTAGATGTCCTTGTACCATTTGACTTAATGTATAAAGTGGATCCATTAATATCTAGTACACAATATGGTACTTTTTGGATATTTTGATAGATAAAATATGATTATCCCCACCTGCTTATGAATGAGTTTCTTTTGGGTCATGTAACTATCACACTCAAATCAGATATGAGTGCGGATTCCCTAGAGAAACATCTATTCACATCTCACATTCTAAAATAACCAAAAGCAGCTTCAAATTTAACTTTACTGGCAACACCAAGCTCAAGATGCTAGTACTTAACACAATTTGTCCACATCCACACAGAGGGAATAAAACTCATAGTAGCCAGTTAAAAGTACCTTGCAAGTGTATTACATTTCACTTAATGGTTGATTTCGGGTTTGTTTTTTTTTTTTTTTTTTTTTTTTTGTCTTAAGTGATTTATTTTATTCATTGACTTATGTATATTAAATAATTCCTGCATTTATTTATTTTTTGGTTTTTTTTAGAGTTTTCTGTGTCTTTTAGTAAATGTATCAAAAAAGTAAAGTTTTTATGATGGGTTAAAGGAATTATCATTCTCAGGAATACAATTCATAGATTATTATTTTTTTTTAAATTATACTGAATTCCATGGGGGTAGAAGAAAGAGAGGAGAAAAGAGAGGCATGCATTCTACTTCATAAGATATAGTACTGATAGTTTTTATACCTAAGAGCACTGAATAAAACATTTCTGTTATTGTTAGGATCATGACTTTGTTGTTGTTGTTGTTGTTAGAACTCTGACAGATAATGATGTCCATTCACAGTGGGCTGGTGCAGCATTCTTTTTTTTTTTTTTCACCCTAATTGTTGTGCTAGAAATCCCATCCAACTACTGAGGGATCTGGATGCAGAGATCCATGGCTAGGCCACGGGTGGATCTCTGGCAGTTCAATTAGCGAGAATGAGGAGGGTTTATATGAGCGAGAATTGTTGAGACCAAGGATGGATAAAACACAGGGAAAAATAACCAAACGAATGGAAACACATGAACTATGAACCAATGGCTGAGGGGTCACCAACTGGATCAGGCCCTCTGAGTGGGTGAGAGAGTTGATTGGCTTGATCTGTTTGGGAGGCATCCAGGCAGTGGGACAGGGTCCTGTGTGCTCATTGCATGAGTTGGCTGTTTGAAACCAGGGACCTATGCAGGATCACTTGCCTCGGCCTGGGAGGAGGGGACTGGACCTACCTGGACTGAGTCTACCAGGTTGATCTCAGTCCTTGGGGAAGGCTTTGCCCTGGAGGAGGTGGGAATGGGGGGTGGGCTGGGGGGAAGGTGAGGGGGTGGGAGGGGGAAGAACAAGGGAATCCGTGGCTGATATGTAGAACTGAATTGTATTGCAAAATAAAAAAAAAGCATTTATTTTTTTAATTTAATTTAATTTTTTAATTTTTTAATTTTATAATTTAATTTAATTTTACATATCAGCCACGTATTCCTCTGTTCTCCCTGCTCCCGCACCCCCCCTACATTCCCCCAAGCCCACCCCCCATTCACATATCCTCCAAGGCAAAGATTCCCCTGGGGATTTAGCTCAATCGGGTAGATTCAGTCCAGGCAGGTCCAGTCCCCTCCTCCCAGGCTGATCAAAGTGTCCCTGCATAGGCCCCAGGTTCCAAACAGCCAGCTCATGCACTAAGGACAGTTCCTGGTCCCACTGACTGGGTGCCTCCCAAACAGTTCAAGCTAATCAACTGTCTCACTTATCCAGAAAGCCTGATCCAGTTGGGGGCTCCTCAGCTATTGGTTCCAAGTTCATGTGTTTACATTCCTTTGGCTATTTGTCCCTGTGCTTTTTCCAATCTTGGTCTCAACAATTCATGCTCATACAAACCCTCCTGGGGCCCTCCACCTGGGGCCTAGCCATGGATCTCTGCATCTGGTTCCCTCAGTATTTGGATGAGATTTCTAGCACGACAATTAGGGTGTTTGGCCATCCTTTCACCAGAGTAGGTCATTTCGGGCTTTCTCTCGACCATTGCCAGTAGTCTATTGTGGAGGTATCTTTGTGGATTTCTGGGGACCTCTCTAGCACTTTGTGGTCTATTCTCATGTGGTCTTCATTTATCATGGTCTCTTATTCCTTGTTCTCCCTCTCTGTTCTTGATCCAGCTGGAATCTCCCACTCCCCTAAGCTCTCTTTCCCTCGACCCTTGCCCTTCATTATCCTCACTCATGTCCATGTTGCTCATGTAGATCTCATCCATTTCTCTGTCATTAGGCAATCCCTGTGTCTTTCTTGGGGTCCTGTTTTCTAGGTAGCCTCCCTGGAGTTGTGAGTAGCAGTCTAGTCATCTTTGTTTTACATCTAGTACCCTCCTATGAGTGAATACATACCATGTTTGTCTTTCTGAGGCTGGGTTACCTCACTCAGGATGATTTTTTCTAGATCCATCCATTTGCCTGCAAACCACATGATGTCATTGTTTTTCTCTGCTGAGTAGTATTCCATTGTGTATATGTACCACATTTTATTTATGCATCTTTAGTTGAAGGGCACCTAGGTTGTTTCCAGGTTCTGGCTATTACAAAAAATGCTGATATGAACATAGCTGAGCAAGTGCCCTTGTGGTATGATTGAGCATTCCTTGGGTATATGCCCAAGAGTGATACAGCTGGTCTTGGGGGAGATTGATTCCCAATTTTCTAAGAAAGCACCATATTGATTTCCAAAGTGGCTATACAAGCTTGCATTAACACCAGTATTGAAGGAGAGTACCCTTTGCTGCACATCCTCTCTAGCATAAGGTGTCTTCAGTGTTTTTGATCTTAGTCATTCTGACAGGCATAAGGTGGTTTCTCAAAGTCATTTTGATTTGCATTTCCCTGATGATTAGAGATGTTGAGCAATTCCTTAAATATCTTTCAGCCATTTGAGCTTCCTCTGTTGAGAATTCTCTGTTTAGTTCTATAGCTCATTTCTTAGTTGGACTGTTGGGCATTTTGATGTCTAATTTCTTGAGTTCTTTATATATTCTGGATATCAGTCCTCTGTCAGATGTGGGGTTGGTGAAGATCTTTCCCCATTCTGTAGGCTGTTGCTTTGTCTTGTTGACCTTATCCTTTGCTCTACAAAAGCTTCTCAGTTTCAAGCAGTCTCGTTGATTGATTGTTTCTCTCAGTGTCTGTGCTACTGAAGGAAATCAGAGATACATCACCCTTTACAATAGCCACAAATGATATAAAATACCTTGGGGTAACTCTAACTAAGCAAGTGAAGGACCTACATGACAAGAACTTTAAGTCCCTGAAAAAAGAAATTGAAGAAGATGTCAGAAAATGGAAAGATCTCCCGTGCTCATAGATAGGCAGAACTAACATAGTAAAAATGGCAATCTTACCTAAAGCAGTCTACAGACTAAATGCAATCCCCATCAAAATACTAACACAATTCTTCACAGACCTGGAAAGAATAATACTCAACTTCATATGGAAAAACAAAAAACCCAAGATAGCCAAAAGTATCCTGTACAATAAAACAACCTCTGGAGGCATCATGATCCCTGACCTCAAGCTTTATTATAGAGCTACAGTAATAAAAACAGCTTGGTACTGGCATAAAAACTGACATGTGGACCAATGGAATCGAATTGAAGACCCTGACATTAATCTGCACACCTATGAACATATAATTTTTGGCAAAGAAGCCAAAACTCTTTAATGGAAAAAAGAAAGCATCTTCAACAAATGGTGCTGGCGTAACTGGATGTCAATGTATAGAAGGCAGCAAATAGATCCATATCTGTCACCGTGCACAAAACTTAAGTCCAAGTGGATCAAAGACCTCAACATAAATCTAGTTACTCTGAACCTGATAGAAAAGAAAGTAGGAAGTAGTCTTGAACACATTGGCATAGGAGATCACTTCCTAAATTAATGGTTGATTTCTATATTCTTGACTTTGAATATGAAAGTGAAACATTATTATTTATAAATAACAATAGATATTATTTAATTTGATGTTACTTCTCTAATTATATTTTGTTAGCCTTGGGTGTCAATTGACTTCTACAGGAAATTTATTTAGAGTTATAAATCTGATCTGTTACAACTGCCAGCACTATAAAGGCCCATTGGAACTTTTAGGGACATATTTATGATTATGTTTGTCTCTGTCATTTTTACATGCCAGAAACAAAGTATGCAGGTAGGAGAAACCTAGATAAGAATGCATTGATCTCCTAGTGGAAAATGCATGAATACTTAGGATGTAACACATCTGAACAAGTGTATGCTTTACAAATGACCAAGTGTGTAAGAAGGGCTTGGACGTGTGAAAACGCTTTCTCCAGTCCTACCCCTTGCCTATTGTCTGTCACCTCCCAACAGTTTCTTCTTAACATCCTTTGCTTTCACAGTTTTTGACTGTTGAGTAATAAATTTAATCATAAGATTTAGCTTGAGGCATGAGAACTTAATGCCCTCTGCTCAATTATTTTATGAAGTTTGGGCTTCAATGCTTGAAACACAACTATGAAAAATATGTCCACTCTGGTCACAGTGTAGCAACCAACACAAATTCATTCTTCTCCATTATGTATAAAATTTATACATGCTTTTATTGTTTTAATCCCAAGTGTTTCTTTACACTGTGATGATGGTTTACAAAGGGAAAGAAACTTACAATATCTAACAAAGAAATAAATACTCCAAAATATTCACCAATTTCAATTCATATAAATTTAAAGATTAAGATTTTATAAGATTATCCTAATATAATGTGTTGCTTTAGATTTTTATTTTGCTTTTTTTTATTGATTCTTCTTTGGCATAGTCAATTCATGAAAGTATTATGAGGATATATAACTATTATTCTGATACTAAATTTGCTTATTGTAGCTACTATATTTATTTAAAGAATTTACAAAAACTCATTGTCAGTGTTAAAAGTGGATGTTAAAATGTGTATGGCTATCTGAAAGAAGGTAAGAGACATGCCTTCTAATGTAAGTATTAAAATGATTTAGAAAACTATTTTGCTACAGAATCAGCTCCAGAAGAACTGCTTTTCTTAAAATCTTAAAGTGATTCTCCTTTCCAAACTCTGCTTCCCCACCCTGGGTCCTGGCTCATTCTTATGCTCTGTGTATTACTTTGTCTCTTCCTCTAGTCTTCTGTTCTTCCATTGTTTGGCTTTTGGTTGAGATTTTATTATTTTCATTTATTCCTTATCTTTTAATTTTAGGAAATACAAAACAACCACATCACATAGCTTTAGCAAATATACAAAATAAGATTACATTTTATTTATTTTTTTTTTTTTTCCCGAGACAGGGTTTCTCTGTGTAGTTTTGCGCCTTTCCTGGAACTCACTTGGTAGTCCAGGCTGGCCTCGAACTCACAGAGATCCGCCTGGCTCTGCCTCCCGAGTGCTGGGACTAAAGGCGTGCGCCACCACCGCCCGGCAAGATTACATTTTAAATATCGTGTCCACAAGCAAACAGAAGAAAAACTGGTTTTTAGTAATCAAAAGATTTGTTTCCATAAACACAAAAAGCAATGTGTAGGGACTAGAGAGATAGCTCAGAAGTTAAGATCATGTACATACTGCACTATCAATTACTAGCACCCACATGGTGGTTCACAATCTCTGTAACTCCAGTGACAGAAGATTTGAAAATCTTCTGTGACTTCTAGAGGGTAATGCATGCATGTGATACATATACATATACCCAGTACACACACACACACACACACACACACACACACACACACACACATATATATATATATATATATATATATATATATATATATATATATATAAAATTTGAGAAGAAAATGCATTGTGTAAGGGCACTAATGATGAGAAATATTAAATCAAGTTGTAATGGGTTTGAGGATATTAGCAGAAAAGTGTGCGTTGTACAGCTATTAGAGCAAAATAAAATCACTTTTAGACACACATTTTTATTTTATAATTTAATTTAATTTTACATCTCAGCCAGGGATTCCCTTGCTCTCCCCCCTCCTGCTCCCCCGTACTTCCCCCCAGCCCTCCCCCCATTCCCATCTCCTCCAGGGCAAAGACTCCCCTGAGGATTGAGTTCAACCTGGTAGATTCAGTCCAGGAAGGTCCAGTCCTCTCCTCCCAGGCTGAGCCAATTGTCCCTGCATAAGCCCTAGGTTCCAAACAGCCAGCTCATGCACTGAGGACAGGACCCAGTCCCACTGCCTGGGTGCCTCCCAAACAGATCAAGCTAATCAGCTGTCTCACTTATCCAGAGGGCCTGATCCAGTTGGGGGCTCCTCAGCTATTGGTTCATAGGTCATGTGTTTCCATTCGTTTGGCTATTTGTCCCTGTGTTTTTTCCAACCTTGGTCTCAACAATTCTCACTCACACAAACCCTCCTCTTTCTCGCCAATTGGACTCCTGGAGCTCCACCTGGGGCCTAGCCATGGATCTGCATCCGGTTCCCTCAGTCATTGGATGGAGTTTCTAGCACGACAATTAGGGTGTTTGGCCATCCTATCACCAGAGTAGGTCATTTCGGGATTTCTCTCAACCATTGCTAGTAGTCTATTGTGGAGGTATCTTTGTGGATTTCTGTGGACATCTAGCACTTTGCTTCTTCCTATTCTCATGTGGTCTTCATTTACCATTGTCTTTTATTCCTTGTTCTCCCTCTCTGTTCTTGATCCAGCTGGGATCTCCCACTCCCCTAAGCTCTCTTTCCCTTGATCCTTGGCATTCATTAGCCTCACTCAGGTACATGTTGTTCATGTAGATCTCATCCATATTTCAGTTACAATGGAAAAAAGAAAGCATCTTCAACAAATGGTGCTGGCATAATTGGATATCAACATGTAGAAGGCTGCAAATAGATCCATATCTATCACCGTGCACAAAACTTAAGTCCAAGTGGATCAAAGACCTCAACATAAATCCAGCTACTCTGAACCTGCTAGAAGAGAAAGTAGGAAGTAGTCTTGAACCCATTGGCATAGGAGATCACTTCCTAAATATAACACCAGTAGCACAGACACTGAGAGAAACAATCAATCAATGGGACTGCTTGAAACTGAGAAGCTTTTGTACAGCAAAAGATAAGGTCAACAAGTCAAAGCGACAGCCTACAGAATGGGAAAAGATCTTCACCAACGCCACATCTGACAGAGGACTGATATCCAGAATATATAAGGAACTCAAGAAATTAGACATCAAAATGCCTAACAGTCCAATTAAGAAATGGGCTATAGAACTAAACAGAGAATTCTCAACAGAGGAAACTCAAATGGCTGAAAGACATTTAAAGAATTGCTCAACATCCCTAATCATCAGGGAAATGCAAATCAAAATGACTTTGAGATACCACCTTATGCCAGTCAGAATGACTAAGATAAAAAACACTGAAGACAGCTTATGCTAAAGAGGATGTGGAGCAAAGGGTACTCTCCTTCAATGCTGGTGGGAATGCAAGCTTATATAGCCACTTTGGAAATCAATATGGTGCTTTCTTAAAAAATTGGGAATCAATCTCCCCAAGACCAGCTATATCACTCTTGGGCATATACCCAAGGAATGCTTAATCATACCTCAAGGGCACTTACTCAGCTATGTTCATATCAGCATTGTTTGTAATAGCCAGAACCTGGAAACAACCTAGATGCCCTTCAACTGAAGAATGGATAAATAAAGTGTGATACATATACACAATGGAATACTACTCAGCAGAGAAAAATAATGACATCATGAGGTTTGCAGGCAAATGGATGGATCTAGAAAAAATCATCCTGAGTGAGGTAACCCAGCCTCAGAAAGACAAACATGGTATTACTCACTCATAGGAGGGTACTAGATGTAAAACAAAGATGACTAGACTGCTACTCACAACTCCAGGGAGGCTACCTAGAAAACAGGATCCCAAGATAGACACATTTTATGTCATCCATGAAAACTAAGAAACAAGGTATCATCCTAGCCAAATATCATGAAAAGCTTTGAATTGTAGACATCTTTTCAAGGTAAAGTATGTAAGTAGTAGAAATAAAAGCATAAAAGCAGAGCCAGGTGGTGGTGGCGCACGCCTTTAGTCCCAGCACTCGGGATGCACAGCCAGGTGGATCTCTGTGAGTTCGAGGCCAGCCTGGGCTACCAAGTGAGTTCCAGGAGAGGCACAAAGCTACACAGAGAAACCCTGTCTCGAAAAACAAAAACAAACAAACAAACAAAAAAAGCATAAAAGCAAATTTTTAGTAGAATTAATTTCTCATCTCAAAAAATCAGAGAAATAATTGACTTTAGCCATTATTTTTAAACTAAAATCCATACAAATGGATTTTTAGTGTATCTTGGTGAAAAACTTGCCTCCTTAAAGAGGTCAGAGACCTACTGAACCATTTGGTTTTTCTCTGCAGTTAAAATATCTGTAAAATACATAAGATGATCGTGCTTGTATAGGGGCTGCTGATGTTGTGGTGGATGGTTGACAAAGGGATAGGATTATGGGCTCAGTGAGTTTGGACAACGGAGTGGGCTGTAGATGTTACAGAGTCCAGTGGGTGTCAGGGATCGTAGTGCACCCTGCCCAAGGGTCTTTCACTTGTTGGTGGGCTACTGGAGACTGCTCCAGAGCAGTGGAAATCCACCAGAGTTGGGGGCAGGGTCCAGCTTCTAGCAATAGTGGAGAGGGTGCCTGAACTAGCCATCTATGGTAATCAGATTGGTGATTACTCTAATTATAATCAGAGATACTCTATCCAGTAACTGATAGAAGCAGATGCAGAGATCCATAGTTAAGCACTGAACTGAGCTCTGGGAGTCTTGCTGAAGAATGGGAGGAGAAATTGCACAAGCCAGGGCTTCGTGACCAGAGAACCCACAGAGACAGCTAACCTGAGCTCATGGGAACTCATGGACTTTGAACCAACACTTAGGGAGCCTGCATGGGACCGACCTAGGCCCTCTGCATTTGTATGACAGCTCTGTAGTTTGGTCTCTTTGTAAAGCTCCTATTAGTGAGATTAGGCTGTGTCCCTGGTGCTTAACCGGCTTTTGGAACCTGTTCCCTATGCTGGATTACTTTGCCCAACCATAACACAAGGAGAGGAACTTGGTCCTGCCTGAACTTGATATGCCATGTTTTGTTCAAGTCCAAGGGAGGACTGGTCCTTTCTGAATGGAGATGGTGGAGGAGTGGAAGAGGATGAGAATAGATGAGAAGTAGGGGTTGGTGGGGGAAGAGAGGAGAGGATGGGGACAAACTTCGGTCGGTATGTAAAATTAATGAAAAAATATTATTTAAATAAAATAAAATATAAAAAAATACATAAGGAGACTCAATGTGGTTCCTGAAACATAATAAATATTTACCTTTCAGGATACATTGAATATGGATTTAGATATGATAAATTGTTTGATTTATTTGTTTTATTATTTTCATTGGGGAAATTTCTTTCTATGCATAGCCCAGGCTGTCCTCAAAATCATCTTCTTTGGCCTTTATCTTCTAGGAATACAGGATGGGACTCTAGTCAGACATCTAGTTATCTCTTACAGAAAAGTCAGGAGAACTTACTATTACTAGGCATGAAAAATATCTTTATTCAACTGTAAGATGTCCATTTTTCATACTTTATACATAGAAAATAATTTTTTGTACAAGGTTTAGCACTCAAATTCTAAATAAAATCTTCACACGTTTCATTTGCAGAAGAAAATATCTTACTTTCATTCCCATCGCAAAAGTTTTTTGGTCATGCAGACCAACACATAAGGCTAAGATATCATAAATGCTGGTATTACCAATGGTTAGCACTAGAATTCTTGAAACAGACCCTCACAGGCCTTTACTGAAATCCTGTTCTGCTTCTCTACACAAAGAAAATAGGCCCAAAGTTGTTTCCTCTTGTCCTCAGATTTTAAATCCATTACTTTTTTTTCTTTCTATCATTTAAAAAGAAAAATTGACCATGTGAAATTATGATGATTCAAAAAAATAAGAAAATGATGACTATGATCCTTAAGTGCAGTGGTTGAGCAGTTGAACAAGACTTTCTAAGTCCCTAACATGTGCCACCTCTGGCTTCCATACTCCTCATAGTTCTGCATACCCATTTTCCAGCCATGCCTATCAAGCACATCAATATACCCAGAGAATCTCACTACCTGATCATTCCATGTCTCACAGTGGGGCTATTCATGTACTCTAACCTCCCTGAATCACATATACTATGATAACAAAAAGCAACCAAATGTCCTCTTCCCAGAACACCTTCCCACATTATCACACCCAAGTCACATTCTTGCCGCTCTCTTTCCACTATTTTAAATCTTTTTGTTTCTAAAATTAGGTAATCTCTAAATATATCTCCATATCTTCACTTTTGCTTTGACATCTTTTGCTAATTTAATGTTATGTTATTTTATTTTTGTCATTATTTTTTTAATTTTTTAAAAAAATTACACTCATTTATTTAGCACAATCAAGCTATAGCAACCAGGGTGATGGTCAGAAGGCAGCTTGAGAAAGTTAGCTATCTCTTTCTATTGTGTGAGTCCTGGGAATCAAACACAGGTCATTAGGCTTGGTAGCAAGTGCCTTTACACACACACACACACACACACACACACACACACACACACACACACACACACCCCGATAATATAACAAAAATTAATGCAGAAAATGCAACTAAGGATGAGAAGTCACCACAGTCTTAGGGTCATAATCTGTAGAGGGAAACTGGCTACTATTGTTTTGCTAAGTGGTCTTTTCAAACTGCCTTCTAAATATTCACAAGATCTGCATAAGATTGAGCCTCTAATCCATTTTGGGGATCCTACTCTTCTCTAAGAGACTATTGATAGTTAATAGTTGCTGGTGAGTTCCATCACTTTCTTCATGGTTGTAGTCATTGATAAATTGCTCCTGTAAATAACTTCTTACTCACACTCTAGCAGGAAACTCTGCTTATACTCAGTGAGTCACAGAGAAAAACAATATGAGAGATGTGAGAATAAGAGGGCAATTGGTTGGGAAGAAGGATTTGAGTGAGGGATAGAGGGAAGAAACCGGAGGATAGTATGTAAAATTGACTAAAATTTGTTGTATAAGTATAAGAAACTGTTAAACATTAAAAAGTTAAGGAAGTGAAATACAGTTTAATGATCTCTATTGATATTGCTTGAATGTAATTATTTTCAACTGTATATACATCATCATCATTAAGAATATTAAAATTAATTTCCCCTTCCCGGGGAGATACGAGCATCCACCCCAAACATGAATCCTTGGAAATGAAAGAGAGTGGGAGCCCACAGTGACTCCAGCTTGTGGCTTGATTCCATTTTGATTTAAGTTCAGAGAGTTCAAGCTTGTTATTGTTCCTCAAGGCTGAATAAATGATGATTGGCCAAAGGTGTGGTTACTAGATGTTTTGAGAATTAAGGAGGTGTTTGCACTTGTTTGTTCCTTGAACCATGGTAAGAAAATCTTTTGCCCCTCTACCTTTGAGTATAAAAATGTTATGAGAAATAAATTCTGAGCTGCTACAGTATTCACTGAGAGCCCTCCCAATTCTATCCTATGTCTCTGTCTTTTCTTTTATGTCTTGTTTTTTTCTGTCTATCTTTTCTTAATCCTCACTCCCCTATTCAAGTACTGTTCCACAGGTCAGCTAGTCCCAGCAGAAGAGGAGGAGTGGATGAGGGGGTGAGAACAGAGGAGAGTGGTGAAGGGACTGGGAGGAGAGGAGGGAGGGGCAGCTGCAGTCTGGCCGAGATGTAAAATAAGTAAATTTATTTTAAAAGAATATTAAAATCAACAGAAATTAAAATGAAAAGATTCTGTTGAAAGCTTTTTTCATTGGGATGTATTGCTACTGTACAGAGCAGGAGAAGTAGGCTCACTGTGTCAACATTCTAAGGCTGGTGGTGCTAACAAAGTGAACCCTGAGGTCTGCTTTAGATTGTACTAGATTAGGAGATGTGCATGGGTATTTTACTATAGAATCTGCTCTGTCATCTCATTTTAATTAGGTAGTCACATGATCCAACAGAAACTCAACCATAGGCAGGCCTAAGCTAATCACATTTTATCTGTAAACAATGCCAATAAATAACTCTCATTGTTTAATAGACAGTAATAGACTCAGTTTAAATAAAGTCAAAGGATAACAAGGCACGTAGTTTGGCTGGTAGATATGCTCTACTGTTTGTCTCTGTGGGCTCTGATGTCTCATAATTCTGAACAGAGACTTCAGAGAACAGTTTTACATATTTTAGTAAATATTTTTTTCAGTGGAGGTTTTATGAAGCATAGTGTGAATGACAAGTATTCTGATATATTAAATCTTTTCCAATACTTCATTAGACTTATAAAAGTACAAAACTGAAATGACCCATATGAAAAGACTAAGTATTCAACAAAAGCAAATGTGATTTCCCAGTTAAAGATACAATCTTCTCACCCACAAAATTAATACTTTATAAGTTACATCATATTTTTTACATAATGAGCAAATCATAAAGTAAGTAAATATTGACATCTCTATATTGTACATTAAATTTGGTTAAGTATGTTTTAAATTTTATCGAAAATCACTTTGAATCTCTTCCACATTTCCCAATGGCATTACAGATTCTGTTTTTTCCCTTTTATTTGTAATTCTAGGTTCTGATGATAACAATGGCTTAGGGAAAGATATTCAGTTTGACTTTTTTTCTAATTTCAAGCACATACACATGTTTTTTCAACAAATATTTTATTAAAACATAGTTTGAATGGTAAACATTCTCATAATTAAATCTTCTGATATTTCTTTACATATATGACAGTATTAAAGTTGAACTGATTTATTTTTCATACAACAATACTGAGTAGTCAATTCATAGTAAAAGTATGATCAGTTTTCCACCCTTGTCATTATTACATTCTCCATACAATGGTGCTGTCCCTTTCCAAAGAATGAACAAATCATTAATTTCTTACCATAGTAAATATGGACTCCTTTGTTCTTTATGTATTAACTTGCCTAAACGTGATTATATAATCCTGCTGTGTGTGTGTGTGTGTGTGTGTGTGTGTGTGTTCATGCGGGTATGTATGTACACTCACACACATGCCCAGTAGTAAAGGAGAATGTACATATCTGTAAACATGTGTGCAGATATGAAAGAAGAGAATTAAGTGTCCACATATAACCCTTACTACTTTATTTACTTGAGATAAGGTCTCTATCTCAACATTTAGATTATTTTATAAAATATCTGTCCAGTTAGCTCCTGGAACCTGACTGTCTCCACTTCACCAGCACAGGGTTTGAGTTGGGATGATGTGACTGGCTTTTGCCATGTTGCTGGGAATTTGAATCAGTTCCTAATCCTCACATAGGAAGTATTCTTACCAACTGAGCCATCTACCAAGTGTACTAACTTAATATTTTAAGATATACCATAAACCACTATCAATCTCTTCCACATTTTCCTAATGGCATTTTTCATTTCCTTATTCCTAAAAGTGTAAATCATAGGATTTAGCAATGGTGTCAGGATAGTGGCAAATAAAAACACGTTTTTTTCAGAGAAGAAAGCAGATGTAGGCCTTGCATATATTATTATGCATGGAACAAAAAACATAACCACAACAGTAATGTGGGATCCACAGGTGGATAGAGCTTTATGTCTTCCATCAGAGCTATGAGCTCTCAGAGAGAACAAGATGACACCATATGAAACAAGCAACAAGAAGAAGATGATAATGCAGAAAGATCCGCTGTTTGCAAACACCAAAATGACCAACCTATGAGTATCAGTGCAGGCAATCTTCATTAATGGGAATAAATCACACAAGAAGTGATCGATGACATTGGGTCCACAAAAGGGCAGTTGCGAAATGAAGATAATTTGTATGAGAGAATGCAAGAATCCCCCTGCCCAGGCTACCCCCACCAGAATGCCACAAATCCTCCTGTTCATGATAGAAGTGTAGTGCAAGGGTTTGCAAATGGCCACATAGCGGTCATAGGCCATAGATGTCAAAATAATCACCTCCACTCCAGTAAAGAAATGGACAGCAAAGACTTGTGTCATGCATCCTTCAAAGGAAATAGTTCTCTTCTCATAAAGCACGTCCACAGTTATTTTTGGTGTGATGACGGAGGAAGTGCATGCATCCAGGAAGGACAGGAATGCCAAGAAGAAGTACATGGGGGAGCCCAGCAGTGCAGGGCTGCACATTATGGTAACCACAATCATCATGTTACCCCCAACAGTTGCGATGTAGACAAACAAAAATACAAGAAATACTATTTTCTGAACCTTTGGATTCTGTGAAAGCCCCAGGAGTAAGAACTCTGTGACAAAGCTCTGATTTTGCATGATCCTCAAAAAGAGAGTGAAAGGAAAATCTATTCACGTAAATCTGTAATTGTGAAAAAAGAAGTGTTTCCTACAAGATTATACTATTAACACAAACCAGTTGGTGCATCCTTATATGAAATTGTCTTTATTTTATTGCCATTAAAACAGAACATTAGATGTATTTAGAAGGGTATAGTGATTATTACATAGAATTGAGTTAGAAACTAATTATTGAACACTTGAAATAGCCAGATTTTAAATATTGGGGCAAGAACACATCTAATTGGGTTATAGAATAGAAATAATTTGTCTACAAATTGTCAAACTCTAATGCATTTTTAAACTGAAACATTGAAATAAATTTTAAGTTCACATCCTAATTATAAACCAAAAACCACACTTCATTGCTCATGCCCTCCTTCTGCATGGACGAAGCTCAGATGTACAGTATACAGTGACTGATCACAGAACTGCCTTTTCTACCAACAAAAGAACAGATAAAATGTATTTTAGCATGTACTTGAAAATTTTGGCTACATTCAAAATTGTGTTTCAAAGAATGAAGGGAACTAGAACTTTAGAAGAATGAATCTATTTTTCATAAAACAGACAAGACTCTGGGAAATATTTAGCACTACATGAAATATCTGTTGAAAAAGCTGAAATTTAACTTTCAGTTCATCATTTTAAAATGTGACCAGAACTTCAGAATAAGTGTGATGTTTTCACGACAACTAAGTGAAAGAATATACAAAAAGCAATTCAACCTCTTTATCAATGTCAGAGATTAATGTTGCCGTTTATACAAAAGCTTAACTAGAGACTATACATTTAAAGAAATAAGGAAGTATAACTTGGGACTTTAAGAGACACTGAACCTTTTTGAGGATCAACAGGGTCAAAGTGAGAGTTTGTTTTCTCAATAAGGTAATAAACATGGTGGAGTATCCATGCAACAGTCTCCCTCTCTTTATAAAAGTACCACATTATATTATTTGTCTGTATGTGAATGACACGTATTGCTTTAAAGAATTTCAGTAAATGATGGAGAATCAGAAGAGAGTGAACTCACCACCTACATAGAATAATTGTAGAAAACCACTTAACTGAAGAAAAGAAATAGTTTGTTGATGATGATCTAGAGTCGGAGACTTATTTGACATTTATACAATACCACCTCATTTGAGTAAACATACTCCTATAAAATATATGGCTTGAAATTATATGAATTTACTACAAAACATTGGTAAACAACCTACCTGCTAATATCCAAGGATGATGTGGAGGGACAAATTTGAAAATTCCATGAATCCTCTAGATAAATATTACAGCTCAAGGATTCATTATCACAGGCAATCACAGCATCAAAATATGTCTGCATCTTCTGTATACACAACCAAAATGTATCAAAAAATAAAACTTTGTATGGAATTATGTACATATATATATATATATATATATATATATATACACACACACATATATTGGTATATATGAGTATGTTCATAGTTAAAATATGAATGTGAGTCAAAGGCTTAAGAGTATGCACAAAGAACTAAGCATAAGGCATTTTTATTGATTGCCACATACATGATCAAATACAACTGTACATCTTAAAATCTATCACAAGAAGGTGCATAAATTTACTGCATTTGTCTTGATGCTCTTAGGTCACTTCTTCACCAGCATCTGAACACTTTGTCAACTCCCAAATTAAAGCCAAGAAAACAGTGACATAAAATGAAACATACAGGGTCACTGTATAATTGTCATTTATAATAGACTAATGAGATCACTATATAATTCACCAGTTGTCCTTCAGAACTGAAGCAGGATGGTTGAAGAACTACCATGAGTAAGGAAATCACAGGGCATCATCCATGCACTAAATGCCATAATCAAACTCACCATTTCTTACAATGACTGTAGTTGGACAGGATTCTGTAAGATATGGAGTGTGTGTGTGGTGTGGGAAGCAGGGGCTGGGAAGAGTGGAGGGAGGTGAAACTTCTGTCAGGATGTATTGAACGAGAGAAGAATACATTTTTAAAAAGATGGTGGTTTCAGTGCACAATGCTTTCTAATGTTCTTTCGTTGTTGGTGGTGGTATTTCAAGACAGGGTTTCTCTGTGTAACAACACTGGCTGTCTCAGAACTCACTCTGTAGACCAGGCTGGCCTCAAACTCACAGAGATCCACCTGCCTCTGCCTCCTGAGTTCTGGGATTAAAGGAATGCGCTACCACATCTGGCTGTCTAGTGTTCTTAATAATCAATGGTGCAGTGTGAATCCCTCATACACACTCATAGGGACTCATGTATCAGATAGGTTTTCTGTACAAAGGAAACCAAACTGAGCAGGGTGCTGCCAAGAAGACAGGCCTTACGTTAATTTAAAAATTAAGTAAATCTTAGCTTCATATCCCTGTTCTATGTAACATGGCTATTAGTGATAAACAAAATGTCACCATTATTTTCCCAGGAAAGCAACTGCCAGATTTGCAGTGAAACATCCACAAGTCTGATTATGTTGAGATGTATCAGGTTGAATTGGGCATCCCACAATCAGTTGTTTGCTGCATTCTGACTAGCTGTGGATTTCTTTAGTTGCCTCCATCTGCTGTATAAAGAATTGTGATTCAATTTGGACTACAGTTTGAATTACATCAATTGAATCGCATAATTAATAGACCGAAAGCTCAGAGAGCATTGAAGAAAGCAGGGCAGAAAAATTGTAAGAGGCAGAGGGCCAGGACATTTACAAGAAGGTAGTTATCTTCCATAGAGTTGTAAGATAAGACAAATTAAGTAAAATTTGTTATATAGCTAAAATTAATATATCGAGTTATTTAATAATCCTTGTTAATGCATGCATAATAAAGCAGCATGACAATAGTAACAAAGTATATGTGTGATATCCTACAACTTTCAATAATATCTTAAGTGCATTAATTTAAACTTAGACCAAACAAATTGTGAAACAGAAATTTTAAGAAAATCATTCACTTTCTGCTTTTAAGTGGGTCTGGGTCTAGTTAGATGGCTGAGGACAAGAGATAGATATGACTAGAATATACTGTATACATATGTGGTGGCGCACGCCTTTAATCCCAGCACTCGGGAGGCAGAGCCAGGCGGATCTCTGCGAGTTCGAGGCCAGCCTGGGCTACCAGGAAAGGCGCAAAGCTACACATAGAAACCCTGTCTCAGAAAACCAAAAAAAAAAAAAAAAAAAAAAAAAAAACTCAAAGAATAATTAATGTATGCATAAGTTAGCAAAAAAGCTTTCTGTATAATAGGAATGAGAACAAAGTATTGGTCCATGGAAGAAAAGATGATAGTACACTGTTTTAGTGGGGGATTGACAAGGTCTGATATAGCCCAGCATAGCCTCAAACTCATCATGTAACCTAGAATAACTCTGAACTTCTGATCCCCTTATCTTTACCTCCAAGTGCTAGGATTCCTAACATATGTTACCATAGATCTCTATGAACATATTATATGAACTATAAATAAAAAAGAACATAAGAATACCAATGTTGGTATTATTTTAAACAGTGTCTCAACATTTAAACTTAGATGAAAAATTGAATCAGTAAAAAAAACTCTCCTCAAATGACATTTAAAAACTTAATTTAATAAAATTCTCCATTTAATATACTTAGAAAAAGATATTCTCCATACTTTTCAAATTCTTTAGTCAATATATTAAAAATATAATTATAGAAACATAACCATGTACCTCCAGTCACAAAATTTAATTCTGAAAATAAAATCATGTTAGGAAATTTTACCTTTGAATATGTCAAAATATTGAAAACTAGCTTGGAGATTTTTCTCAGAGGTTAATAGCACTGTTTTTACTCTTGCAGAGGATCTGGGTTTGACTCCCAGCACCCACCAGTGTATCACAATGGTCTTTAACTCCAGTTCCAAGAGTTCTCTTATGACCTCCTTGAGTACCAGGCATACACATGATATACACATACATATGTGCTTCCCACTCACTTATACATATAAAAATAAGCCAATCTTAAAAAATACTAAAAACTTAGAAATAGCTAAAAGATTAATAATGAGGATGATTATGTAAGACTATTGCAAGTTACTTTCACATGATACTATAAATAAAGCACTGGTAATATGGGGACATATAAGGAAGTATTTTAATACTATGTTTAGTAGAAAGGAGAAAATTGTTGTAACAAATAAATACCTTGTTATTAATGTCAAAATACTCAAAATTAGACATCTAGATTAAAATATACAAAATCAAATTTCCTTTAACATTCTTTAGAAGGTGGTAGGCTTTTCAGACCATTGATCAGATTACCCAAAGTAGAGTTAATAAGCTGAAATAACATAGGATCTTACATAAACAGTCTTAAATTCTTACAATCACTTCATAAAATGCCATACTGTGGAATCAAATTCTTACCCAACTCCATGCAATCTTTGATTTCAGATTCATACTACCTATAGGGACTAACATATTCTCCTTGTGTTTCCCCTGAAATATTCCATGGCCTTTTCTTCAATAACCATTCATTTGGATATTCTGAAGCTATTCCTGGTCTTCTATGGAGTCCCTTACAGTTGGAGCTGTGGTCATGGAGCCACTCCCTGAACAGTGGCCCTGGGAAGTATGCCTTTGTGCTCTCTAAAGATCACCTCCAATTTTTCTGAGACTTCTGAGGCAGACCCCCAATGCTTAGGTGAAATTAAGTAGACATGGTTAAATCAGAATATTTGACTCTGTGACTTGAGTCATGATTTCTAAACTTTCTTCTCTTTACCAGTGACATAAGTTAGTGTGTATTTGTAGAAATAGAACATTTTAAATTTACTCTCTAGATTTAAGGCACATCAACACTTCATTTTATCATGCTCCTATGTCAACATTCTTCACACAAGGAGAGTAGATACTGACACTATGTTTCAAGTAAGCTTCAGAAGGGTATGTAAACTAGTAGATTGAGCACATATGAAGTAAAACTGTTCTTGGAGAGATGTAAACTCATGTTACATTGCTAAATTATTTGGTTTCAACTTGATCATGAAACACTGAAAACGTGTTAAATTTCACTAAATTTGAAAAAGCATATGTTTAAAATGAATTAAGGAAAGGAACTGCCTAGAAAGAAAGGAAGGAAGGAAAGGGAACAGAAGGGAATGGAAGAGAAGCAGGGGACTTTGTACTCCAAGAACTCCTGTTGAGCACTTGAAGCACTTGAACCATTATTATACATGAAGTGCTACTCTTCAGACTCCTTGTGTATCAATTTATCTAGTTTTGTTTCCACCAACTTTCATCACACAAATCTACTAAGATAAGGAATCTGAGCACCACAGTTTATGAAACTCTCTTAGAGTACAGTTATGAAGCAAAAGATCCATACTTGCTTGATCATGACATTCAAATGTTAAGTCACTTTTTATCATAATTTAAAATCATCTACAAAGGTGAAAAACTATACCTTATGTGACTTACCATGTGTCAGTTGTGTGAAAAATTCTGGTGATAGCCATCTTTTAATCTCTATGGCAGAATGCCCATTCTGTGGTGACCAAAATATCCTGCTTGCATTCAGTTTCTACATCTGAAAAGAAGGAAAGTAAGTCTGGCAGTGAGGTTAGGGAATGCTGTCTCTGTTTTACAAGTGCTGTATTCATCATGGTCTTTGAATAATAGAAAATTCAATAATCCAAAATTTCTTCTTGACTGCTACTGGAATTTAAAGAGGTTTCTTTGAGATGTTGTGAATCTATGAGATTGACTATTCGTCCCCCAAGGGGGAAATTTTAGACCCCCTTGAGGTCCCAAGACACAGTTCTGTATACCTTTTTAAATTCCTCCTCCAGGGTTTAATAATGCTTATATGTGCTCTCAAAGTTAGGTTGCACTTTTTTTTTATAAGTTTTCTTTGGATTCTATTTGCTAATGGTCTTACTATGTTCAGAAACAGAATCCCGTTTAATGATGTAGGGAATATGGTGCTTAAGTGCTGAATTTTAGAAAATTTCCTTCTGTCACAATGAATTTTTCACTAAACCTGTAAGTTAAATGTATTATTTTGGGAAAAATCTAGAAAGGACTGTATGTACATTAAAGAATAGTTTATTGTAAATATGTAAAGAGGTGTGTATTAATGGGAATATTACTTATTTCCTCAAATATTTCCTTGTTTTCATATACTTTTAGACAATTTTATATGTGTATATGTAGTTTTACTATACCATTGACCACTCATAACTCTTTCTTATCCCCCTCTCAATTGGGCTGACTCTTTTCTCCCTAGCAACTAGTAAGCCTCATACACATGTCTTTTTTAACCCACTGCCTTTAATTAGAGTTGATTGAATGAAGATGAATAAGAATTATTTACTGAGAAAATTGCATGTAAAACTTACCTATGCTTATAAAATTGTAAAAAATGATACCCTTTACCCAGCAATCATTACCTGTCAATAGCATTCCAGGGAAAGTTGAGGCCCCACAAGTCCCTCTACTATCCTAGATAGACTGTTGAAGGCCTAATCTTGTACAGGTATTCACAATTAATGGGCTAAGCCATATTCAGAAGAAAAGATACCACTCCTGCCTCTCTACCAGGTCCTACCATCCATTTTTCCTTTCTAAGATACTCCCTAGTCTGTGAGATGATGATATAAAGCTGCTCCATTTAGGACTGAGCATTGAACTATCAATCTTCTTAGTCCTTTCTGCAATAACACCTATACATTGAAAAAAGAAGCTTCTCTATCCAAGGTTGACAGATGCAGTAGTTGATATGTATAAACAGGAATCATTAAGAGGCAGTTTGATTGGATGCCTTGTCCATTTAGCAAAACAGTAGCAGCAAATTCTTGCCAAGGGCCTGTGACTTGAAAAGTCATAGGCTTTCGACCAGGTTTGCAACACCAATATGTGTTAGCTCCTGTGGAACATACCTTGGATCCAATCTAAAAGTGGTTGGTCCCCCTGGTCTAAGCAGGCATGTCATTATTGTACCCGTGGCAAATCTTACAAGTTGGTTCAGCATTCTAGAATGCAAAGCTGACAGCTAAGCAACAGCTTTGAGAACTGTTCTTACCAATATCTTAGTCTGCAAGGCGTCTTCTGAGACTATAAACATTAGTCACCAGAGAAGAATTTTCTGAAGGAACTTTTTGTTTCTTTTTCTTTCTTTATTCATGTATTTATTTTTTACATCCTGACCACAGTAGTAATCCTAGTCCCTCTCCCCCCCACTCCCATCCACTCCTCCTCAGTTTCTACTCAGAAAAAGGGCAGGCCTCCCAAGAATATCAACCAGCCACAGCATATCAAGCTGCAGTGAGACTAGGCTGGAGGAGGCAACCCAGTAGGAGGAAAGGGTTCCAAAAGTAGGCAAGAATCAGGGACAGGCCCTGCTCCTACTGTTAGGAGTCCCAAAAGAAGACTGAAGGAACTTTTAAATGTGAGTTCCCATGAAATAAAAAAGATGTTATATATTTCATAAACACAAGGCACCAAATTCATATTATCATTCCAAAATGGAGGAATGAGGTGACAGCTAGAAATAAGAAGATTGAAGTAAGGCCCAAACTGAAAAAGGCAAATAGCAAATCTTGCAGATCAATGTTTTCTGTCATGTGATGGATCATCACAGATCTAAAACAGAAAAGGTGACCCCCACCATACATCTCTGCAGCCAGTAGAACAAGCAGCCTCTCTCTTCAGTAGGCTCCACTCCCTGCATGTAAGCTTCTTCAGTGGGTATCCCACGTCGTTGGTGTTTTCTAGCACCCTGGCATCTCTACTGAAAGTTCGGCTTCACATTCACAGCTTCACATAATGGCTCTACAGAGACTCTTTCATTGACCATGGTACTTGCATTTGTTGTGTGGCCTCAGCTTCTCTAAAAACCATGGAACAAGACTCCATAACCCCAGATGTCTTATACCTTTTATGCTTAGAAAACCAATATCATGTTCACAGCATTGCCAAAGTTTTCTGAAGCTTGAGATGTGGCCTGTCATCCTAAGAACTATAGCTGTGTTAACTTTGAAAAGGTAAAATCTTGCACTTAGGGCGGGTGTGCTCCAGTTTAGACCTAGATATTTTTGTAATAGTTCTACAGTCTTTTGCTAATATAAACTTTGATGAAAATTTTGTTTCCAGAGCTCTTTCCTTTTCCAAAACCACTATTTTGTTATATATTTCTGTCCCATATCTCTTTTGTAATGTACACACTGATAGATAAATGCCATAAAGTATATCCATAGGGCTGAAGAGATGGCTCAGTGGTGAAGAACACTCACTGTTTTTATAGAGGACCAGGGTCCAGTTCTCATCATCAATATTGTGGATCACAATTTTATTAATCAAGGTTCTCTAGTGGAACAGAGCTGATAGATTATGTATATGAATATGTATGTATGTATATATACATACATACATATTAATTCTACATACATTCATTTATTCTATTTATTAGAGTGCCCTATTGTAGCTAGAGTTTTTCTGCCTGGCCCCCAGTCAGGGCAAATCTCTCTCACCCGCCAGTCCCACAGCCGCTCAGACCCAACCAAGTAAACACAGAGACTTATATTGCTTACAAACTGTATGGCTGTACCAGGCTTCTTGCTAACTCTTCTTACAGCTTAAAATAATCCATTTCTATAAATCTATACCTTGCCACGTGGCTCGTGGCTTACCAGCATCTTCACATGCTGCTTGTCATCATGGCGGCTGGCAGTGTCTCTCTCTCAGCCTTCCACTTCCCAGCTTTATTCTCCTCCTTGTCCCACCTATACTTCCTCCCTGGCCACTGGCCAATCAGTGATTTATTTATTGACCAATCAGCAACACACTTGACATACAGACCATCCCACAGCACTACAGGTGTGGTCTAGCTAATCCAATAATGACTGTCTACCAAAAGAAAGCCTAAGAATCCAGTAGTTGTTCAATCCAAGAGGCTGGATGTCTCAGTCTTCAGTATAAGCTTGAGTCCCAAAGAAGTAGGATCTAATGCCAGTGAAGATGTCAACTTGCCAGAGAGGCAAAAAACAGGCACTAATTTCTTCCATGTCCTTTACATGGGCTGCCACCAGAAAGTGTAGCCCAGATTAAAGTTGGACCTTCCCACCTCAAAAGACCTAGATTAATGGTGGTTCTTCCCACTTAAAATAATTTAATTAGAAAAAAAATCAATCACATGTGTACCTGTCCACTTGGGATTTAGTTAATTCTAGATGATGCAGTCAAGGTGAAAACCAAGAATAACCATCACACAACCATTTGTAACTCAAGTTCCAAGGTATTTAAATATGACTTCTAATCTTGTGACCACTGCACACATATAAGCAGGAAAAACATTCATACATATAATAATGTAAATAAATGTAAAAATGTTCAGTGTATCCACATCACTGACTGAACATTCTCCTGTCTTGAAAGTTTCTCCATTCAATGAATTGGTTGGTCATATTTAAATACTATTTCATTATTATTCTCAGAACATGGTTTTGATGGCTATTTTTGGTTGCCAACTTGACTACAGCTAGAGTTAAATAAAGCTTCAGCAGCTGGGTATATCTGTGCAGGATTTTTCTTGATTAAATCATTAGGAGAGAAGACCTGCCTTGACTCTGGGCCACACCTAATGACTAATATAATGATAAATATGAAGCCAGATTCTGGAAAAATACATTATACAAATGGTTCCTACTGTTTCTCTTCATAGAGTCCTTCTATATACTAGGAAATTTTTTACTAATGTACCAGTCTCCCATATCCACCCCAAAAATCAGTTCCAAAGGCCTAAAAAACATGTAGTTATGTATATCAAAGCAAGAACCACACTCCTTGTACCAGTTCTATGTATCTGTTACTTTTTTTCCCTTCCTGCTACATCAGAAATTCAGATATCTGTAATCTAGTTAAGGAAATACTTCATGTGGCTCACAGTTCCATGGTGAATTCCATCACAGCTGGGGGTCATGACAACAGGTGCTGGATGGAGGTAGCTGATAACATTGCATCCACAATTAAGAATCATAGTGATAAATATACATGTTTGACAGCCAAGCTCAAAGAACAATGCTGCCCACTTTTCAGATGATTCTTCCATGTCAACAAATCAAGATATACCTAAGAAAGATAAATCCTCACAGGCATGTCCAGAGGCTATCCTAATCAAAAATTTCCTCACATGTGTATCTAGAGGCTTAGCAATGTGATGGTTCTATATCCTGTCCAGTTAATTGTCCACACTGACCATCATAATATTTACTTAAGTTACATTACTATATTGAATAAGAATAGAGAGTAGATACTCTTGTCTTATTCTTGAATTTAGTTGGAATGTCTCAACCTTTTCTCCACTTTCAATACCTTGTTCTCAGAATCCATAGCTCTCTTGATTTATGAGAAATTCCTGACTCTATGAACCATGTTAGCCTGGTAATTGCATCAATTTCAACTATCCAGCATTCTGGGTAGTGAAATTGATGACTCAAGAGAATTCATCAGTACCTAGTTAGGGTTTCTATTGCTTCAATAAAACAGCATGACCAAAAAGCAAGTTGAGGAGGAAAGGGTTTATTAGGCTTACCCTTCAACATTGTTATTCATTACTGAAGGAAGTCAGGACAGGAACTCAATCAGGGCAGGATCCCGGAGGCAGAAGCTGATGCAGAGGCCATGGAGGGGAACTGCTTACTGGCTTGCTTCTCATGGCTTGCTCAGCATGATTTTTTATAGAACCCAAGACCACCAGCCCAAGGATGGCACCACCTACCATGGGCTGGTTCCTCCCTCATTGATCACTAATTCAGAAATTGCCTTAAAGATGGATTTCATGGAGGCATTTCCTCAACTGAGGCTCCTTCCTCCCAGATGATTCTAGCTTGTGTCAAATTGACACATAAAACTAGCTAGTACAATAAGGCTTCAGTTTTGATTTTAAAACAGAAAATAAAGATTCCAAAGAGTGAAAGAAAATTTCTCTTTTAACGTATTTGGCAGATGATATTAAAGCATGATTAACGTTAGGGGGCAGAACATTGTGTGCACATCTTGAGGAAAAACCTGCACTTGCACATTAGACCCTACTCAGAGAAGGAACATACTAAACAGTTTGATACATTCAACAGTTTTCGCTGTTGTTTTGCTTTGTTTTTTGTTGGGGGGGGTTGTTTGTTTTGTTTATTTTTGTACTACAATAGTACTTATTTTTTCCTTGGCAAAAAGTCAGATGAAAACCTTTTTTTAAATAAATTTATGTATTTATTTATTTTACATTCCACCAGCTGTTTTCATTCCCTCCTCTCCTCCCAGTCCCTTCCCCAGCCCCCTTCTGTTCCCAACTGTCCAAACCATGCTCCCTCCACTTCTGTTTAGGAAAGGGCAGGTGTCCTATGAGTATCAACAAAATATAGCATATCAAGTTGCAGTAAGACTAAGCACCTCCCCATGTATTAAGGCTCAGCAAGGCAACCCAGTAGGAGTAGTAGGGTCCCAAAAGCTCACAAAAAAATCAGAGACAGCCCTTGTTCCCACTATATGGAGTCCCACAAGAAGACCAAGTTACACAACTGTATCATACATGCAGAGTGTCTAGGTCAGTTCCATGCAGGCTCCCTGGTTGTTGGTTCAGTCTCTGTGAGCCCCTGTGAACCCAGGTTAGTCGATTCTGTGAGTTTTCTTGTGGTGTCCTGGACACCTCTGGATCCTACAATCCTTTCTCCCCCTCTTTTGCAGTATTCCCCATTTCTTCAAACATTTCTTCATCTAATGTTTGGCTGTGGGGCTGCATCTGTTCCCATCAGTTGCTGTATGAAGCCTCTCTAAAGCTACATTTCTAAAAATAGAAAATCTCAAAGAAACACATCACAGAAGACAGTCTGGCCATGGCACAAAGCATTCTACTCAAGATTTTTGTTTTATTAAATATACAGGTCAGTTTAAAATGACAGAAGTTCTGTGAGAACTAAGAAATCTATGGTCTATATTTTAATAAAAGAAAATATTTCATATTAAAAGCTAAATAACACCAAATATTCCATGATGAATGGCTTCCTCTAGAAAAATATCTTGAAATTTCTAGTATAGCTTTAGTATACAGCTGAATCTCTATAATATATTCTTGTGGCCCACAAAAGCATGTCTTAAAGGAGGACTGGGGTGTGGAAAGTTTCCTTTCCACATGATGTATGAGGAGAACATCTGGCTTGACACTCAGTTGCATGCAAGTTAAAATGTCACAGACTAAATAGTTCAAAAGAAGAACAAGCTAAGTACAAATCTCATCTATGCTGTCACATGCAGTGATGCTGTCACAGCCACCTTGCCACTACCCCAGATATGAGCCAAAAGAGCAGGAGAGTGACTTGCAATGCTAAGCACCACTGCACCGAGAAAACAGATATCCCACACACAAAGCACTCACTACAAATCACACCTTTTGGGAAAGAACCCAGTCAGAAATTACCAGCAAAACACCAGGAATGGAGCAGTTCCTCCCAGGAGTCACAGGAGACTATGGATGGCAACCATGATGAGCTTGAGATTCCCTGCTCTTGACCAGATCAGACCCCAAGCAGAGGCAGAAGGAGACTGGGTAGATGATACTCTTTACCTAGACCAGAAAGCCTTCTGCAGTCCCAGAGATACACCTGATGTTTTAGTCAAGTGGCTTGTGCTAAGCAGATAGGAGGATAGGAAGCAGAAGTAACACATATACAGGCATTCTTACTTGAGGATACACAGGTGGGAAAGACAGGCACGGGTGGGTCACTGTGGAGTCCTGGCATGAAGCCTCCCCCCTACCCTCCAAGGCTGCTACTCTAACTCAAGTGTTTTCCTGGTGTTATTTGTTTCTTTAAGTTTTCACTTTCTATAATGTCAGACTTTCACAAAGATATAGGCTAGTCCCAAAGCTGAACTCCAAGTAAAATGGTTTCTTTTATAAATAGCCTAATACAGATAATCCTCACTCTGAATAGTATCAGTGACATAGTACCATCAAGCACCCAAGTTCACACGCACACAAGGCTCCCAAACTTTCACAGAAAGTCTGGCAGCTATATCAAAGACTATTGGGGTCTAGCCCCCTCACAGCCTTTTCCCGGGATCAGTGGAAGAATCTACAAGCAGCTGAGGAATCTTGTCTTAATGATATCAAATGAATCCATATCCACGGCATTCTTTAGCCCATACACTTTATTCTTCTGAGCAAAAATCTTTCTACACAGTTTCAATTCTGTTCTTACACTTAGCTCCTTTCTTGCCTGATATCTCTTTACATTTGTCTGCTATACTCTCTAAACACTATCTCAATTCTCCCATCTAGTTCTTTCTCATCTGTTGGTTCCCTTCCCATCTAGTTCTTCTCCATCTAGATCTTCCCCATCCTCCATCTCATCCCTCTAGTCCTCCCAAGTCTTTGAGGTTTTCATACATACATATATATATATATATATATATATATATATATATATATATATCAGGAATATTAACAAGTCTGTTTCCTCAGACTGGAAGTTTCTGTGTCCTCATCCAAATAGATCTCAGCTGAACTGCTGCTCAAAAGCCTAAAAGTTTAACCAGCTCTAGTTCCTGGTTCTCACACCTTATATACGTTTCTGCTTTCTGCCATCACTTTCTGGGATTAAAGGCTCTATTTACCATGCCTGGCTGTTTCCAATGTGGCCTTGAACTCACAGAGATCCAGGCAGATCTCTGCCTCTGGAATGCTAGGCTTAAAGGTGTGAGTGCCACCATTTTCTGGCCTCTATATCTAGTGGCTGTTCTGTTCTCTGACCCCAGAAAAGTTTATTAGGGTGCACAATATTTGGGGGAACACAATATTTGGGGGAACACAATATCACTATACACACACACACACACACACACACACACACACACACACACAGAAAAAATTGTGCCCAATGAATGATCAAACACACTGTAAGAAGTTCTTAGGAAAAAGAAACTATTGGGGAAGCACACATGAAATTCATAGCTGATATATACAAAAGTCAAACAACACAAATACTCCTTCATCCATCATCACCCACCTACACAGGATCTAATGTAGGCAGCCAACAGATGCCGAGACTGTTTAAGGTTGTTTCCTCCTGTGGCTAGGAGTGTTCTAGAAGGGCTCCGCTCAATTGCATGGATACCACAGCCCTGCTGAGTCACACTTCCAGATTCCAGGTCTTTCAGAACGGGAATCTTGGTGATTTGGCCTGTCTGGACATCCACTACAAAGAGCATATTGTATTTTGTGCCACAAACCACTTGCCTGTGATTCAACCACTGAAAAGCAAACACTTTATTAAAAGTCCTAAGGTGTCTGATCTGCAGCTTCTGTGTGTTGACCCCAAGGAAACACTTCCTGGGAAGTTTCTGCCTAAGTGATTCTGGTTTCTTTTTAATGACAGCTGATTCTCCTCTGCAGGTGACCAGAATTCATGGTCTCAGTAAAAAAAAAAATGTTTTACTCCAGTGGTGGTGCTGATCTCTTGTTAATTACAGCTGATTTTTCAGCTTCTGCTAATGAAATATTACAGTTTCTTTTTTTTTTCCTTTTTTTTTAAATTTTTATTTTGCAATACAATTCAGTTCTACATATCAGCCACAGATTCCCTTGTTCTCCCCCCTCCCGCCTCCCTCACCTTCCCCCCCAGCCCGCCCCCATTCCAATCTCCTCCAGGGCAAAGCCTTCCCCACAGACTGAGATCAACCTGGTGGACTCAGTCCAGGTAGGTCCAGTCCCCTCCTCCCAGGCTGAGCCAAGGGACCCTGCATAGGCCCCAGGTTTCAACCAGCCGACTCATGCAATGAGCACAGGACCCGGTACCACTGCCTGGATGCCTCCCAAACAGATCAGGCCAATCAACTGTCTCACCCACTCAGAGGGCCTGATCCAGTTGGTGACCCCTCAGCCATTGGTTCATATTTCATGTGTTTCCATTCGTTCGGCTATTTGTCTCTGTGCTTAATCCGACCATGGTCTCAACAATTCTCGCTCATATAAACCCTCCTCATTCTCGCTAATTGGACTCCCAGAGATCCACCTGGGGCCTAGTCATGGATCTCTGCATCCAGATCCCTCAGTAGTTGGATGAGGTTTCTAGGACGACAATTAGGGTGTTTGGCCATCCCATCACGAGAGTAGGTCAGTTCGGGCTGTCTCTCGACCATTGCCAGCAGTCTGTTGTGGGGGTATCTTTGTGGATTTCTGTGGGCCTCTCTAGCACTTTGTTTCTTCCTATTCTCATGTGGTCTTCATTTACCATGGTCTCCTATTCCTTGTTCTCCCTCTCTGTTGTTGATCCTGCTGGGATCTCCCACTCACCCAAGCTCTCTTTCCCTCGACCCTCGCCCTTCACTACCCCCACTCATGTCCAGGCTGTTCATGTAGATCTCATTCCATTTCTCTGTCATTGGGCGATCCCTGTGTCTTTCTTGGGGTCCTGCTTTCCAGGTAGCCTGCCTGGTGATGTGAGTAGCAGTCCAGTCATCCTTGTTCCACATCTAGTATCCTGTTATGAGTGAGTACATACCATGTTTGTCTTTCTGAGTCTGGGATACCTCACTCAGGATGGTTTTTTCTAGATCCATCCATTTGTCTGCAAACCTCATGATGTCATTGTTTTTCTCTGCTGAGTAGTATTCTATTGTGTATATGTACCACATTTTGTTTATCCATTCTTCAGTTGAAGGGCATCTAGGTTGTTTCCATGTTCTGGCTATTACAAACAATGCTGATATGAACATAGCTGAACAAGTGCTCTTGTGGTGTGGTTGAGCATTCCTTGGGTATATGCCCAAGAGTGATATAGCTGGATCTTGGGGGAGATGGATTCCCAATTTTCTAAGAAATCGCCATATTGATTTCCAAAGTGGTTGTACAAGCTTGTATTCTTCCCTCTCAAAGTAATAAAATATGTAAGTTTTTTAAATTTTACAGGAGCTCACAGTTAAGACACCTGGGATTTTTCAAATACTTTGCAACTTTTAAAGAGAGTTGGGAATTTTATAGAGACTTGGGATATTTTAAAGGCATTGGATATTTTAAAGAGACTGAAATTGTAAAATGAATGAAAACATTTTTCAATAAAAATAAAAATAATTTTAAATTAAAAAAAAAAAGAAAAAAAAAAGTCCTAAGGTGAAATTCTTTCTCCTTCAGAAGATCCAGAAGTTGTGCTGTGTAACCACATAACACCTAAGAGTAATAATGGTTTTCATTCTGCAGCCGCCTGACTTCCCAGTTCTTCAGGTAGTACACTACCTGAAGGATCTTTTCACTGCGGGGAATCTTTTCCTTTTGTGCAGTGAGTGATCCCAGCAAAACTGCAGAACCTGCTCATCACTCCAGCTCCAGAGCCGGCAGGCCCTTTCTGCTTTCTGCTAACAGCTTTCTGGGCTATAGTGGGCAGCTCCTCTTGGGCCAGACAGCCACATGGGGCCAAGGAAGCTGGGAGCATCAGGACAGCGGGTCTTATGTGGTCCATACCCTCCCACCCCAACTCCAGTGCACGCTTTCCTGTACCTGGCCCAGAAAAACAACCTGGACCCTGGGCCACAGACCATCAAAGAGAGGTGCATAAAGAGAAGGAGGGACAATCAGGGATGGAAAATGGAAGGAGAGGGGAAGGCAAAGAAGGCACAAAGGGCTTTCTTACCATCAGGTCTGGAAAACCATTAAACAATTTTAATGTACTGTTTCATGTACTCTTGTTCCATTAACACACTACAGGAAATGCCGAACTGAAGCGATTCATAAGAAAACAACAGCAACAAAACCTGCAAATACTACTTCTCAGTAACCCTGCTTCTAGAACAAAAGAATTCAAGACACATGGCTTGTTTTCTTTACATTTAAATTTTATACATGTTCCCCAACACAAAATCATCACGTGGCATGAATTATATCTCATATCAGGTAATATTTACTAGGTAATGGTCAACAGTCAGAAACTAATATTTCTGTATCCATGACTGTCATTTTAAACCATTCTTGGCATTTTTCTACCTGCTTTGCTTAGCTATCCATTACCTGCTTCTGTTAGAAACAGTATAGAAAAGCAAGATAACAACATATGAAAATGCCTTAGGAAAGAGAGTGTAAGAAATAGTTTTAAACAGTTTTAAAATTACTGAAAATTGCTCTCTCTCCCATTCTGCTCGGATCTCTCTCCCTCCATCCCACCATCTTTCTCTCTTGTTCCTCCCCAGGCCTGGTCCTTTTGTCCCTCCTCCTAATAAAGCTCTCTGCTACTAAGAAAAAAAAAAATTCTGAAAATTTTAAAATTAAAACAATTGAAAAGAGTCAGAGCTACTTACAAATAAGGGAATATACGCAATAGTGTTTGACCTGACAGTTATCCCTTCTAGAATAGATCCAACATCCCACAAATTTCTAATGATTTACAATCTCATCTCCTATGGGCATGTCCATGTGTAAATTTAATCCCTGAACTCCAAAAGCAGAGGCTGACAGATCCCTGTGAGTTTGAAGCCAGTTGGGTCTACAGAGCCAGCCAGGGATATATGGTGAGATGCCATGTGAAAAATAAATCCATCTTCACGCATTAAATTTGAAAAAAAAAATGTAAGATTTCTTTCTCTCTTTCTTTCTTTCTTTAAAAAGGTTTTTTTTTTCATTTTACATACCAATCTCAGTTCCCCCTCTCTCTCCTTCTTCTACCCCACATCCCCCAGTCCTACCCCATCCACTCCTTAGAGAGGGTAAGACCTCCCTTGGGGAGTCAATAAAGTCTGGCATACTAAGTTGATGCAGGACCAAATCCCTCCCCACTGTGTCAAGGCTGAACAAGGTATCCCACCCTAGGGAAAGTGTCCAAAAACAATCATTTTATGCATTTCATGGTTCCACTGCCAGGGACACCCCAAACAGATCTAGCCACATAACTATTACCCACATTCAGAGGGCCTAGTTCGGTTCCATGCATGTTCCCCAGCCGACAGGCCAGAGTCCATGAGCTCTTTCTGATTATGTATTTCTAGTTTATGTAATCTCAATGTCACTAAGAAACATATAATGCCCTAGAAAGTTCTCAGCATGAGTTTTTCTCCCAATTTCAAGACACATGTATTTCATAAATCATTTTAATAGATAGTCTAATAGCTAAATCTCTTTCATTATTTCGTTAGATTTATGAGAGTATAGACTTAACTCACTTTAATTTTTTGATTATTTTTTAAACATTATTGTTTGAAAATATTTGCAAAAAAATAAAAAACATTGCACTCCAAAATTAACCAGATCCCAAATCTATATAACTCATAAGAGTTTTGAAGAGGATATAGTACTATTTGTTTTTTATTTTTAGTTATAATTCTGTCACTTTTTGTTTTTATTGATGGATAAGTGCACAAAGTATCTTCAATACAGAAACTGTGAAATTTAATGTGAAGCTTCACAGCGTCCTTTCTGAATGCCATGTCTAACTTTGTATATACATTGAAACCAATTTTATCTTTCATAGGACAATCTGATTATTCAATTCCTAGTGAAAGTATGGTCTCACAAATGGATTTCTCACATACAGTGTTAATGCACTCTCTACAGAATGTGTCATGTATGTTCATATAAGAATAATCGCCGGGCGGTGGTGGCACAAGCCTTTAATCCCAGCGCTCAGGAGGCAGAGCCAGGCAGATCTCTGTGAGTTTGAGGCCAGCCTGGGCTACCAAGTGAGTTCCAGGAAAAGGCGCAAAGCTACACAGAGAAACCCTGTTTTGAAAAACCAGAAAAAAAAAAGAATAATCATGAAGGGCCTGTATAAGAAATATGAATTTTCTCTGTTCATTACATTAAGTTTGCTAAGTGAAATTATTTTATTTCTTTGTGTATGTTTACTTGAGTGCTTGTGGGGGGCAGTGTGTGTGTATGTGTGTTATATGTGCGAACTTGAAGAAAGTTCTCCTACCCAGGCATATGCCTGCAGAGCCTTGAGAAGGTGTTGACGGTACTTGTCTATTCCTCTCTATCTCAATTCCTTGAGAAAAGGTCTGTGAATGAGTCTTGAACTAGCTGTATTATTTAGAGAAGACTTGTCCAGTTTATCCCTGGGACCTGCCTGCTTCTGATTCAGCAATAGGACGTTAAGGACAATCTACCATATCTGGCTTTGAACATGACTGCTAAGGACCCAAACAAAGGTCCTCATTCTTACTCAGCAAGTATTTTATCCACTGAGCCATCTGCTCAGTCATGTAAGTGAAAAGTTTTAATATTTATCAGAAACCACTATCAGCCTCCTCCACATTTTTCTGATGGCATTTATCATTTCCTTATTCCTGAAAGTGTATACCATAGGATTGAGCAATGGTGTCAGGACATCTGTAAATACAAACACATTTTTCTCAAAAGAGAATGGAGATGTAGGTCGTGCATATATTAATATACAAGGAACAAAGAAAAAAACTACAACAGTAACATGGGATCCACAGGTGGACAGAGCCTTTCGTCGCCCTTCAGAGCTGTGACCTCTCAGAGAGAACAAAATGACACCATAAGAAACAAGCAAAAAGGAGAATATAATAATGCAGATAGACCCACTGTTGGCAAATACCAAAATGACAAAAATGTGTGTGTCAGTGCAGGCGAGCTTCAGCAATGGGAACAGGTCACATATGAAATGATCAATGACATTGGGTCCACAGAAGGGCAGCTGCAATGTGAAGGCAATTTGTATGATAGAATGTAAGAATCCTCCAGCCCAGGCTACCCCCACCAGAATACCACAGAGCCTCCTGTTCATGATGAAAGAGTAGTGTAAGGGCTTGCAAATGGCCACATAGCGGTCATAGGCCATGGCTGCCAGAATGATGACTTCCACTGCAGTAAGAAAGTGCACAGCAAAGACCTGTGTCATGCAACATTCAAAAGAGATGGTCTTCCTCTCATAAACCAAATCTGCAATCATCTTTGGTGTGACAACAGAAGAGACACATGCATCGAGGAAGGAGAGGAATGCCAAGAAGAAGTACATAGGGGAGCCCAGCAGTGTAGGACTGTAGACAATGGTCACCACAATTATCATGTTGCCAACAAGAGTTGCAAAATAGACCAATAGAAATATAACAAATGATATTTTCTCAATTTGAGGGTTCTGTGAAAGCCCCAGGAGTATGAACTCATTGACAAAGCTTTGGTTATGCATGATTCTCCTGAGGACTTTGAAAAGAAAGTGCATTCATAAAACTGCAATTATAAGGAAAATATATATCACACAAATTTACAGTATCAGCATTTTGAATAGGGTGCATCTTTATATAAAATTGTATTGATTGATTTTTATTACCATTTAGAAGAGAGTAGTCCAATTTTTTTGAAAATATCATTAGATATCACATAGAATTGAGTTAAAATTATTGAATAGTTTAAAATATCCACAATTTTTAATATTTTCATTGAAACCACATGTGTTAGAGAAACACATATTTAAATTTTCAGCTTTCATCAAATTCTAAAGTTTTCTTGCAGTAAAATATTGAAAGTCAGGTGGAAACTGTACCTTAATAATAAACCAAAGATTATACTTTATTAATCATGTCTGCTACCTGCATTGAACAAAGTATGCCCGAGCCATCTACAGTGGTGAGTCGAAGCTCCATCTACCAATAGAAGAAGAGATAAAATGTAATTTGAAAACCTTGACAACATTTTGAATTTTGTCTCAAAACATGAATATATTAGAATTCAAATCAACTAATCTGTTTTCTATAACACAGATAGTTCTGTACCACAGTAACTTCCATTAACATGAAGCTAATGGAAAAATTGTTGAATATTCACTTCAATTAAACAATGTACAGTGTGACTGGAGGTTATAAAAATGATGCTGTTGTCATAATGGCTAAGTATAGTGGAAAAATTAAACTGGACACGACTCAACCTCCTTGTCAAATATATGTGACAAGAGTAAAATTTTAACTAAAACTTTAAGTTCAAAAAACAAGATGTTTAAACTTGGATTTTAAGAGACACTATGTCCACCATCCATGACCTCTCCTGAGAATTAACAAGATAAAAGTGAGTTTTTTTTTTTTAAACAATGAGAATTTCAGAGTAGATATGGTCTTTGTAAGTCTCCTTCTGTCTATAAAGGTACTGCATCTTATTCCATTGTCATTTGTGAATTAGGCATTTTAATGAAAGCAATAAGGTAAATGATGGACCATTAAAAGATGATGAACCAATCACCTGTATGAAAATCTGTGAAAACGATATAACAGAAGAGAGGAAACTAATTGTTGAAAATATTTAGAGCCCTGAAATTTAAATATTTGCAAGATATTTATACAATTTTACCTTGTTTGGAAAAATATAATTCTATAAAAATGTGGTTTAAAATTTATATAAATTTAATATAAGCCATATTCATAAACAAATTACTTGCTCAACTCCAATGACTATAAGGAGAACCAAATTAGACAATATAAAAATATTTCTCATGGTATTGCCTTATAATGCTAGGAGGAATCTACTCACTTGTAAATTCAGCTGCTTCATGTGGATCATCTAGACAAATATTACAGCTCTTGAACTCAATTTCCACAGGAAGTCATGGCTTTAAAATGTATTTGTATCTTCTCCTGAATATAATAGAAACTTTTTATTAAATATATTTTTCTGTGTGAATATCTGTATGAATATACACACATACATATAAACACATATGTGTATATAGGTTAATGCATATCTGCAAGTAAAATATTAATATATTTATACAGAGAAGAAAAAGGTGGTGATTTTAATGACTTCTTTTTGCAAAGAACAGTCACATTTGCAATTGTAGTCATAGAACAAGAAGAAGAAGAAGAAGAAGAAGAAGAAGAAGAAGAAGAAGAAGAAGAAGAAGAAGAAGAAGCATACATCTACTTTAAAACAACCACTTCTGTAATGTTCTTAGTGCAGTTCTTCACTGGTATCTATAATGTGAACTCTGTTTCCACAAATAAGCTACACCTAAAGAAAATAGTAAAATAATAATAATAACCTAAAGGTCCCTGGGTCACTGGATCAGACAATAATCAGTTAAGATGATCACCACATCATTTATCAGTTGTCTTTCTGTGCTAAATCAAAATGAACAAAGAACTGCAGTGAGTAAGATCATGGAGGGTGGTGTCTTTGTAGGAAATGTCAGAATGAAACTCATCATTCCTTAAAATGACAATACATGGACATAAAAGAAAAACTGCTCCAGATTCTTGAGGTATTTTTTCCTCAGATTTAGACCTCCACCCTTTCCTGTAGGACAAGTCTCATTTGGATGTTTTGAAAATTTAATAAACCTACGGAAATTGAAAGCTTTTTGTGAAAAATCACATCAAAATAATGATGTAAGCAGAAGTATAAGAGGAGATGTTGAGTGCTAAAGTATAAAGGGAATTCAGTTAATGATGCAGAGCAAGGAAGATTATTTTATATGAGATTCTTGCTTTTCCAAACCAAAGCTTCCAAGAGTTTTTCTTCATATTTTTCCTGCAGTGTATAACATTTGGTTCAATGCATTTATATGAAATATGATGTTTTCAATGCAAAGCATGGTCTGATGTTCTTAATCAGTAGGGAAATGCTAAAGCTCTGTCCTCACTCACAGACACTCCTGTTTTAACAGCTTTCTTATACAACAAAACAGAACAACAAAACTGAGTGGAAGTTTTCAAGGGAAACAAAGGCCAATATTAACTTTAAAACGAAATAAATGCTAGCTTCAACTTTTATGTTTACTTAAGATGCACATCAGTTCTGATTGAAAGGATGACCCTGGCTTGGACTATTAGAAATAGTGGAGAGGGTGCCTGAACTGAACTGGCTTACCCCAGTGACCAGATCTGTGAATACCCTAACTGTTATCACAGAGCTGTTCTCCAGTGACTGATGGAAGCAGGTGCAGAGATCCACAGCCAAACACCAGGCAGAGCTCCAGGAGTCCAGGTAAAGAGAGGGAAGAGGGATTCTATGAGCAAGTGCATCGAGATCATAACAAAACAGCTTCATGTGTAAATAGTCACATGGTTGGACAAACTATCATATCTCGAGCATTATAGTCCATGAGTACAAATGTGAATTGACAAGATTTTTTACAGCTAATAAGGACGCAGCATCATTCAAGCTTACAATGACTTTGAGCTCTTGAGTCTCCAGTTTCGATTTTGGAGATCATGGGATCGCAATCTTGTGCCACCTTACACAACCAAATTCACTGTTTGTTCATATTCTAAAAACCATAATTAAAAGTAACTGTGACTGTTGATATCAACATAATATTTAGCAATGCCTACATAGCCACACTGGGATGAAATATTGAATCAGTCAAAAGAGAAATATTTTTATTATAATCACATCATAAAGTATTCCAATTGCAATGAAATATATTCACTCATTCAATACATTTAAAAAACATATTGGAAATTATTCCAGAATCCTATTTGTAATTCTGAAATATTATTTCAGTTTTCAAATTGTACTCTGAAAATAAAATGAGAGGAGGGAATTTCGCAAAAAAATTCTATATTGTCACAAAATGCAATGCTGTCAAATGTAAAATGTAAGGAATATGGAAAACATTCATGAGGTATATAACATGAAAATAAGAATCTAACAAGCCACTAACTCATGCTAGTATAAATAAAACATTAAAACATGAAAGATAAAGCATTTTAACAGTTTGTTAAGATATAAAAGCAGGCTAAAATTGATTGTCCATTTTTATAATTTAAAAACAATATGTTGTCTAGAAGACAACAATAATTATTATGTATTTCATTTGCAACCAAAACATCAACTAAATCCCACAAATCAGTTATTCTTTAAATTTATGACAAAAGGTGTGTGAGCTTTACAAACTATCCAACACATTAACAAAAGTGGAAGAATTGGGCTAGAATAACAGCATCACACAATTTTATGCTATGATCTTTCTATGAATGACCTTATCATTGACTCAACCCCTTCTCATTTCAAATGCCCTCTGATTTTAGACACATTTTCTTACGTGTGTACTAACTCATTTTCTTGTATTTCTCCTGAAATATTACCTTCTTTTCTCTAACAGCCATGCATTTGAAAATCCTATAACTATTTCTGATCTTGCTCAGGGACTCTCAGAGCAAGAACTATGGGCACTGAACCTTTTCCTGAGTAGTGATGCTGGGAAGAATTCTACCCAGCTCTACCAGCCACACAACCTACTATTTCCTTTCTATTCATTTTGTGAAGTGTACATAACTCTCAAAACTATAAAATATATGAGTAGAATGGTTATCATTATAAGTAAATTCTTATAAATATATCTTAAAAGAACTGTCATTTAAAACAGACATTAATAAATTAAAACCCTATTTGAAATTGCTTCAATGTTAAGTTCCATAAATACATCATATTATTGATCAAAGATTATTATGTGCAAAGCAAAGATTTATCTCTTGTGTTTGTAGCTAAGCAAATTCCTCTCTGTGACTGTGCAATACATGATTTTCAGATTTTTAATCATTTCTATTTCTCTTCAGTGTTGCTATGCTACATTCCCTAAATGTCTCAACTTTACTTACCTTTTATTTCTGGTATGTAGGGGAAGGGATTTTTCTCTGTTCCCTTCATGTTATTCCTGGTGGTTTTCTGAAACTTCTTGGATGTCTTGGTGATTCAGCTTTTCTTAAAAGGCAGGCCACACCAGAATTATCAATAATCAAGTCCAGAGCTTAAACCACTCAAGTTTCTGAATAGTTCTGAGGTAGAAAACTTATGCTTATTGGAACGTAGGTGGACACAGTCTCACTTTCTGACCTTTAGTGTCCTTCCTTATAGCACGTGCTAGTATGCATTCATGTAATGAGAGAGTTTTATACTTGATCTGAATAACAATCTGTGTTATGACAGCACTTCCATTCACCATGTTCCTAGTTTAAAAAAAATCTATAAAAACCACAGAGCATATTGTATTCCAAATTGAACATCACATTTTATATGTACTAGTACGTAAGTGACCACATATTTAGAAGAATAAAAAAAAAGTATTGGAGGGAGGGATGAAGGGAAGAAGGGAATTAAGAAAGGGACCACGGAAGAAAGGAATCAAAGAAGGAAGAGAGTTTGTCCTTCAGAAAGGGCTATTTGAGCACTGTGGACATTTGAGCAATTATTAATGTTGAAGTGTTGTTCTCTTGGCTCCTCATGTAGTGTTTTATTTGCTGCTGGAACCATGGTCTTTGGTCACATCTTGATGAATTTAAGGGATCTGGGCATTAGAATTTATCGAACTCTCTCAAAAACAAGTAGTTATGAAGCGAAAATTCCATTGTTGTATTAAACAGTAACCTGTCAACAATATTCTAAGATTTAAATCAATATCACAAGTTGGATTCAAATGTAGGCCCTCTGAGCCTCACCTTATGTCAGTGCTGGAAATATATGAAGATATATGTTTCCTATTCTCTATGGTTTAGTGTCCATCATTCTTGACTAAAATTCTCTGTTGTTTCCATCTCTTCCATGCACATCTAAGGGACAGCAAGAGAACAGCTCTGTCTGTGAGAGGAGAACATTACTTCTGCTTCTCAAATGCTGTGTTCATTGTGGTTGATGAGCAAAACCTAAATGAAGGAACCAAAACTCTTCCTTCACTGTATGCAGAACTTAAAGATGTTTCCTCGAGACATCATGAATTTGTGAGAGTGATTTTTAGTCCCCTAGGTGTTTCGAAATGCCTGGCCTCATGGGATTCTAAGACATACTTTTCTGCATAATTATATTTATAACAATATTCATAATGCTTTTATGTTCAAACTTATTTTGTGTGTTTTTAAAAATTATGTTACAGTTTTGTTTGATAATGTTTTGTACACAAACTTTTTCATATATAGAACACAATTTTATAATGGAGGCAATACAGTATCTCTCTGCAATATTTAAACAAAATTCCTTCTATCACAGGGAATGTTTTAATCTATCTGTCAGAAATATATTCACTGTTTTAGAAAAAAAACACTAACAGATTTTCTTTGAAGGAAAAAATCATATATATATATATATATATATATATATATATATATATATATATATGGTTATATATATGAAATACTACTAATAGAAATATTTTTATTTTATCTAAGAATTTTTTGGTTTATCTTTACTAATTTTTGGCAATGTCTTATGTGTAAACATGTATTATGATCATATTAACCACATAAATCTCTTCTTCCCATCTTGTATCTTTTGCATCTTCCCATCTGCTTCTTTTCAAGTAATCTCCTCCTATATTTATATGTCTTCATTGACCAATGAGTTATTTGTGGTTGTTCATATGAGCATGTATAGAAAGCTATGACTGAACCATTGGAAAGTTATTGGTGGTTACATACATGTTGACATCTTAAAAGCATCCATTAAATTCAGGAGGGGTGGAATGTCATGGGTCCTTCCCCTATTTATAATGGAATATTGAAGGATAAATTATATGCCATTGTTGTGCAGGTAACCACAACCTGATGTTTGTTAAGGATTAAAATGGCCATATCACACCTAACAGATATGTATCATAGCACACCTCCCCATCCCCTAGGTCTTATATTCTATATTGCCCTCTATTTTGAGCTATTTCTTGATCTGTGAAGAGTTGAAATAGCTGTCCAATTTCTGCATGAGCCATGAACATTTACTTATTCTCAGCATTTAGCTAAAAATCTCTGTGTTTATACTTACATACTACAAAAAAAGCTTATCTGTTTAATCCTGAAAATTGTTGAGTGATATAAATATGGTTATTTAGAAGACAGTCTGATGCTTTGTTCATTTAGAGGAATAATAGTTGTAGTTTCTTCATGAAGACCTGTGACCTCACTAGCCATAGGCATTTAACAGATTTTACATTACCAAGTATGTATTACCTCCTGCTGCACATGACTAAAATCCAATCTGAAAGTGATTGATGACCCTCGACACCAATAGGCATAGTTTACTTGACACCTCCATGTTGTATCACTTATACTCCACAGCTGAGGATGACATTGGATGCCTCTTCTCCTCTTAAAGCCCACATTGCACCTTCTGGACCTAGTCAGGAGAAAAGTTTTCTCTCAGGAGTTCTCAATTGTGAGCTCTTGTGAAATAAAATATGTCAATACATCATGCATACAATGACATGGAGCCCACCTTCCCATTCTATATGGGACATAGCAAGGAAAGAGATCACCAGAAAAAATAACAACTTATCAGAATAAGCACAAGATCCTGGGTACCCATATCTTGTGGCATCTGGAAAATGTGAAGGATAATCTGAGTCTAAAGATGTTATCTCCTACCCTGTCTGTAAGGTCCCTTTGCTCTGGAAGGTACAATACCCTAGTACTCTGTTGCAGATGTTGTGTGTAAAAAAAATCAATACCATATTGACAATTCTTTCAAAGTTTTCTGCCAGCTTGAAATATACCCTTACCCTTACACCCCAGTTCAGCTTCTTGAGATCTTCTGTATGCTACTCCAGTGGAAATATGTTGTCTTTTCTTTTTCTTTTTTTTTTTTTTTGCTTTTTTTTCATTTTTCTTTATTAAGAAATTTTCCACTCACTCTACATACCACCCACAGATCTCAACTCCTTCATTCTCCCATCCCCCAGCCCTCCCTCCCAAGCCACCTCACATCCACACATCCCCCAAATCAAGGCCTCCCATGAGGTGTCAACAGAGCTGGCTCACTGAGCCTAGGCAGGCCCAAGCCCATTCCAAGTGCACCAAGGTGTCACACCGCAGGCACTAGACTCCCAAAAGCCTGCCCAAGCACCTAGGACGAATCCCGATCTCCCTATCTGGATGCCCCCCAAACAGTTCAAGCCAAACAACCTTCTTTAGTATCCAGAGGGCCTAGTCCAGTCCCATGGGGGCTCCACAGCCACTAGTCTATAGTTCATCAGCTTCCACCAGTGTGGACAGTCATCTCTGCAAGGCTTCCCAACATAATCTCGATGGCCCCTGCCTACAGAATCCCTCCTCTCTCTCATCGATTAGATTCTTGGCACTGAGCCTGGTGCCTGGCCATGGATCTCTGCATCTGCCTCCATCAGTCACTGAACAAAGGCTCTATGATGGCGGTTAGGGCACTAGATCGGTCACCAGAGTAGACCAGTCAAGGCACCCTCAAGACTACTGCCCACACTCCCAGGTAGGGTCATCCTGGTGGATCCCTGAGAGCCTCCCCGGCACCCTACCTCTTCCTAGTCCCATGATGTCCTCATCTGTCATGGTATCTCTTTCCCTGCCCTCCCAAACTGTCCCTGTTCCAGCTCGACCCTCCCATTTCCCTATGTTATCATCTCCCACTCCTTGCCCTCTGCCGATCCCAACTCCCATTCTGCTCATGTAGATCTCATCCAATTCTTCGCTGGGCCATTCATGTGTCCCTCCTAGGGTCTTTCCCTGTTAGGTAGCCTCTGTGGAGCTTTGCAGTCTGGCCATCTCTTCCCTCACATCTAATATCCACTTATGAGTGAGTACATACCGTGTTTGTCCGTCTGAGTCTGAGTTACCTCACTCAGGATCATATTTTCTATTTGCCGGCAAGTTTCATGATATCATTTTTTTTACTGCTGAGTAATACTCCATTGTGTATATGTGCCACAATTTCTTTATCCATTCTTGAGTTGAGGGGCATCTAGGGTGTTTCCAGGTTCTTGCTATTCCGAATAATGCAGATATGAACATAGTTGAGCATGTGTCCTTGTGGTAAGATTGAGCATTCCTTGGGTATATATACCAAGAGTGGTATAGCTGGGTCTTGTAGAAGACTGATTCCCAGTTTTCTGAGAAACCACCATACTGATTTCCAGAGTGTCTGTACAAGTTTGTGAAAGACCCCCGAAGGCAGTCTTCCCTCAGGAGAGACCCTCGCCCAAGGAGCACACCGAGACCACGAATCAGATGCAAACAGCAAGAGGCTTTATTTGGGAACACGGGTACCCGGGGCGACACAGTCTCTCAAGAAGCTCAAGGGACTGGCGCGCCCACGGGCTGGAGCAGAGGGTTTTTATAGGGTCGGGCAGCCGAAGCTCGGGTACAGAAGCAAGAAGCCTGGTTACAGGGTTTTGATTGGATGATTCAAATGAGGCCAGGTTCAAACCCAGGACAGTTCGTGGTTTCTCCCCGAACTTGCCACGCCTAGCTTTTATCTAGGGTACAGGGTGTTTTTCTGACCTTTTAGTTCCTCGCTCTGGGGCCAGGTGGCTAACCACAAATGTTCTGTTTATTCCATGTCTGTTAACTGAACTCCTCAGTACCTCTCAGGCTTTATTCAAAAACAGCTGAGCTAAGCTATGTTAGGCGGGGAGGCTGGGGGTCTTTCATTCCTCCATTTTCTTATCTCAGGAATGGAATCCTCCATTCATGGGGAAGATTGGTGACGTGACTCGAGTTCCATCTGGTTGAGCCTTTGGTATTGCTGGGTTAATACCAAAGTCTGAACAATAGAGACGCGTTCCCTGATAAATTGGACAAGTCTGTTTAAGATACAGGGCCCAAGTGTCAGGAGGAGTAATAGAATCAGGAGGGGCCCCAGAAGGGTGGAGATGAGGGTGGTGAGCCAGGGGGACCTTCCGAACCATCCTTCAAACCATCCCTGTTGATCCTCAAAGAATTTTTGTCTCTGTTCTAGTCTCTTTCTTAATTTTGCCATACTATCTCGTACCACCCCAGTGTGGTCTGCATAGAAGCAGCATTCTTCCTTGAGGGCGGCGCATAATCCCCCTTCCTGTAAAAACAGAATGTCTAGGCCTCTTCTATTTTGTAGTACTACTTCAGAAAGGGAAGTTAAGGATTTTTCTAGAGCACTTACTGACTCCTCCAAGGCCTGTAAGTCTTGATTCATGGCCATTTGGAGCTGCCTAAATTGCTGGGTTTCCAGCAGGGCTGTGGTGCCGGTCCCTACTCCGGCCGCTATCCCTCCCATAGTCAGCCCTCCTAGTAATAATGCCAGGGTGAGGGATACCGGTTCTCTCTTATACCGGTAGGGTTTCATCTCAAAGTATGGGTAAATTTCCTCTGGGGTATGGTAAACAATCTTTGGATACAACTCGATGAGCACACAAAAATCAGAGGTAGCATTGAGGGCTGAGGCTGAAACGCAGGGGGTGAGCCCAGTATTACATGCCCAATAGGTACCATTAGGGCCGGTGACATAACCAGAGACAGCGCTTATGGATAGGGTGCGGTTACACAGGTGTTGGTGGGTGCGGGGGACGCTCCCTAGACATAGTCCTTGTCCTGACACCTCTGAGATTGTGAGCTTATGTTGGGCTGTCCCTAGACATTGGCTCGGAGGGGGACTGTGAGTGTTAGTATAATTACCCTGGGTTGCTATCCCCTCGTAGTAGGGAGGTTGGGAAACCAGACATAGCCAACATTCTTGCGTTCTATTTGGGTAGGTTACATTTAAGGCCTGGTAAGTCCCTGCTAGCAGACCCAAGAGCCGGTCTCCGGTTCCTGGCCGGGGCGGTTTGGTAGTGGCCGGAGTTATACCTGGGCTGGTAGTCGAACCGGGTCGAGGGGTAATCTTCGGGGGTGCTGGAACAGGTAAGGAGGGGCGCTTCTGGTCAGAGAGAACCTGATTGGGGCCTATAGGGGCGGAGGCCTCCTCAATCTTAAGTTTGATAGTGAATCTTACGCCCCGATCATATCCGGTTTCATATAACCTGAGCCCCCAAGTGCGCCCCCGTTGCCAGTTTCTATCAGCCTTCCCTGGGCCAGTGAAAGTTATATTTAGGGGGAGTGAGAGCCCGGGCTCGAATCGGCTGACCTCGGTGGACCCAGCTGAGCAAGACCCCCCGCCTGTAGTCTTCCTGAAACCTCTATTGGTCTGGATCAGGTCCCAGCTGGAGCTAGGACTCCAATATGCTGCGCCAGTGGTCTTGCAGCCCCATTGGGCGCAGAAGAAATCTCCTTCCCCCCCGCATTTCTTGGCGAGGGCCCAGCCCCTCCCATCCCCCGGACAGACATAAAAGTCCGACTGGGCGAATCTACATCTTGCTTGATGGTGACGGCATCCCGGATCCGGCCAATGCACCCCCCCCCCGGGTGGGTGGAGGAGTTTAAGGCATCAAGCTTAATGCCCTCAACCCCCCAGAGTCCCGAATTCAATGCCAACTGACAGAAGTCAGGGGTTAGGGGGGGCCACCATGTAAAGGGGGTATGAAGGGCGGTCGTCTGCCAGACCGTTTCCCCAGTTTGTGAGATGACCTGCCAAGTGAGTTTCTTGACTAGGTGCGGGCTCTCTGCCGCCCTAGTCCCCTGGGGGTAGACAGAGAGCAAGAAGAGGGGAAGGAAGAGGAGCCACGGGCCAACCTTATTTTTAGGGGGTTCTGTGTGCGGTACACTGTCCATGTTGATTCTCTGGATCCTGCTGAGTCGGTCTCCCCAGCAGCCTTCACATGAGAGGCGTGGATCCATGCAGCAATCCCGTCGACCTTGAGTGCAGTGGGGGTGGTCAGCAAGACAGTGTAGGGCCCCTTACACCGTGGCTCTAGATTCTTAGTCTGGTGGCGCCGGACCAAAACGGAGTCCCCAATCTGGAAAGGGTGGGGGACCACCGGCTTGTCCAGCTGCTCTTGGTAGGCTTTAGCCAAGGGTTTCCAGATCTCCTTCTGCACCAGCTGGAGGGCTTGAAGATGGGCCTCTAGAGTGGGGCTGGTGGCAAAAGATGAGATATCAGGATGGAGAAATTTCACGACTGGAGGTGGGGCCCCATATAGGATTTCAAAAGGGGTTAGGCCGTGGGGTCCGGGGGTATTACGGGCTCGGTAGAGGGCCAGGGGGAGCAGGAGCACCCAGTCTCTAGTGCCAGTTGCAAGCGTTAATTTGGTTAAAGTCTCCTTAATTGTCCTATTGGCTCTCTCTACCTGTCCTGAGCTTTGGGGGTGGTAAGCACAATGAAGTTTCCAGTCCATCCTCAACAGTTTGGCCACCTTCTGACTTACCTGGGAGACGAAGGCAGGCCCATTGTCTGACCCCAATATCTGAGGCATCCCATACCTTGGGAAGATTTCCTCCAACAGTTCCTTTGTGACCATATTAGCCGTCTCATTCTTGGTTGGAAATGCCTCAATCCATCCTGAAAAGGTGTCCACAAAGACCAGGAGGTACCAGTACCCATAGAGTCCGGGTTTTACTTCTGTAAAGTCTATCTCCCAGTGCACACCGGGACGGTGGCCCCTCAAACGGGCTCCTTTGGCTAGATGTGCTTTACCTGCATTGACCTGGGCACATGCGGGGCAGGTAGAGGCCACCCGTCGGAGCACCCGATTCTGGTTTAGCAGAATTGTCCTGGTGTTTTCTGTCTATCAGGGTCTTTATTTTTGTCTCACTTAGATGAGTTAAGGCATGGAGGAATTGTAACATATAGTGGGTGTGAGAGGTGGGCATCACTATCCGGTTCCCCAGTAGGTAGGCTTGTCTCTGTGGGTCCCAGTCCGCCCCCATTTTCTTTGCTAGCTCATGGTCTTCGGGGCTGTAGGGCATGGGCTCCCTCCCGGGTGGAGGAGGCTCTGGAGTGTCCTGTATAGCCATTAACTGGCTATTCCCTATTGGCTGGGATGCCACTGTCCGGGCAGTCAAATCCGCCAGCCGGTTTCCCTTGGCTATCTTGGAGTTGTCTTTTTGGTGCCCCGGGCAGTGGACAATGCTGAGCTGGAGTGGGAGAAACAGGGCCTTCAGGAGGTCCAGGATTTCCTTTTTGTTCTTGATCTCTTTACCTGCGGATGTGAGCAGGCCTCTCCGCCGGTAGATTTCACCATGGACATGTGCAGTGGCGAAGGCGTATCTGCTATCTGTATACACGGTGAGTTTCTTACCTTCTGCCATCCAAAGGGCCTGGGTGAGGGCGATCAGTTCCGCCCGCTGGGCCGAAGTTCCAGGCGGGAGGGCCGAGGCCCATACCACTTCGGACTCGGTGGTAACAGCTGCCCCGGCCCTGCGTTCTCCTCCGTCCAGGAAGCTGCTCCCATCTGTGTACCAGACGACGTCTGGGTTCTTAAGCGGCTGATCCGTCAGGTCAGGGTGGGTGCCATGTGCCTCGGCTAAAATCTGGAGGCAATCATGCTCTATGGATGGGCTAGGCAGCGGCAGCAAGGTGGCAGGGTTAAGGGAGACAACGGGTCCGAACGTAACCCGGTCTGAGTCCAAGAGTAAGGCCTGGTAATAAGTCATTCTGGCGTTGGAAAGCCATCTGTCTGGTGGTTGTCGGACCAAGGCCTCTACGGCATGGGAGGCCAGTACAGTCAGGGGCTGACCCAGGGTCAGTTTCCCGGCATCCTTGAGTAGAACTGCAATGGCTGCCACCATGCGGAGGCAGGGAGGCCATCCTGTGGCCACAGGGTCCAATTTCTTGGACAAGTATGCCACAGGTCTCCTCCAGGGTCCCAGTCTTTGCACCAGTACCCCTTTAGCAAAACCCGAGTTCTCGTCGACAAACAGTTCAAAGGGCTTGGTAATATCTGGCAGACCCAGAGCCGGGGCCTCAAGTAAGGCCTTCTTGATCCATTGGAATGCCTCCTGCTGCTCCTCTCCCCATTGGAACATTACCCCTGGTTTAGTGAGGGGATATAGGGGGGCGGCCAATTCAGCGAACCCGGGGATCCATAAGCGGCAGTACCCAGCCGTACCCAGGAATTCCCGAACCTGGCGGGGGCTGCGAGGAGGGGGAATGGAGAGTATTGTCTCTTTCCTGGCCTCCGTCAGCCATCTCTGTCCCCCGGTCAGGGTATAGCCCAGGTAAGTGACCTTGTCTCGGCAAATTTGTGCCTTTCTGGCCGAGGCCCTGTAGCCCTTCTGTCCAAGCCTGGCCAGTAAAGCCCGAGTGCCCTCTAGGCACTCGGCCCGACTCCTGGCTGCCAGGAGTAAGTCATCTACGTACTGGAGCAAGGTCAGGGTTGGATGCTCGACCCGGAACCCGGCCAGATCTGCATGCAGGGCCTCATCAAAGAGGGTTGGGCTATTTTTGAAGCCTTGAGGGAGCCGGGTCCAGGTCAGCTGTCCCGAGAGTCCCTGTTCTGGGTCTCTCCATTCAAAGGCAAACAGTAGTTGGCTTTTAGGGTGCAGTCTCAAGCAGAAGAAGGCATCTTTCAGGTCTAATACCGTGTACCAGACGTGCGTCGGTGGGAGGGTACTCAGGAGGTTGTAAGGGTTAGGCACCGTGGGGTGTATGTCCTCCACCCGCTTATTGACCTCTCTCAAATCCTGGACTGGCCTGTAGTCCCCTGTCCCCGGTTTCTTGACGGGCAAGAGAGGGGTATTCCATGGGGACTGACAGGGCTTTAGTACCCCTTGGTCCAGGAGCCTCCGGATATGGGGTTTAATTCCCTCATGAGCTTCCCGTGACATTGGATATTGTCTGATTGAGACGGGAGTCGCGGAGGCCTTTAATGAGATCATCAGCGGTGGCTGATCGCGTGCCAACCCCAGACCCCCAGTCTCTGCCCAGGCTCGAGGAAACTCTTCTAACCAGTTCTGTAATTCCTCAGGGGACTTTTTCGGGGGTTCTGACTCAAACAAACGGTATTCTTCTTCTAGATTGAGGGCCAGGATTTGTAGAGGGCCCCCTCTAGGACCCGTGACCCTCGGTCCCTTTTCATCAAAATAGATTTGTGCTTTTAGCTTGGTTAATAGATCCCGTCCTAACAGCGGATGGGGGCATTCAGGTATGTGCAGAAAGGAATGAGTTACTTGCCCTGAAGCCAGTTGAACTTTTCTCTCGGTAGTCCAATAATATCTCTTGTTTCCAGTTGCCCCCTGTACCAGTGCAGAATGCCGGCTAAGGGGCACTCCGGCATGGGTTAGGACTGAATGTTCAGCACCAGTGTCAACCAGGAAGGTCACGGGCTGCCCCCCGATCTTGAGGGTTATCCTAGGCTCAGGGGGGGGCTCCTGGCCTCGACCCCCCTAGTCCTCCAGACTAAGGAGGTCCACGGTCTTGGGCTTGGGCCGGCGGGGTCCTTGTGGCTTCTTGGGGCATTCTCGGGCCCAGTGTCCCTTCTCCTTGCAGTAAGCACATTGATCTTTATCTAGGGGTGGTCTCCTTCGTTCTCCCGACCTATCTCCCTCTCTCCGCTGTCCCTGAGACACAACGGCGGCCAGAACCTTCTTCATCTCCCTATGTTGTTTCTTATCCCTTTCCTCTTGTTTCTGCCATCTCCTTCCCTCACGCTCCTCAGGAGTTTCTCTCTTATTGAATACTTTCTCTGCTTCCTTCAATAGGTCTGGCAACCCTAGCACCTGTAAACCCTCTAACCGCTGCAATTTGGTTCTGATATCTGAGCTAGACTGATAGATAAATGATAGGATGACACCTGGTGCTTGACCTGGGTCTTCTGGATCATACGGAGTGTACATCCTATAAGCGTCCTTCAACCTTTCTAGAAATGCAGCGGGTGTCTCTTCCTTTCCCTGTATCACATTCCTTACCTGAGCCAAATTGGTAGGCCTTCTAGCGGCCGCTCGGAGACCCGCTAAGAGCAACTGGCGATAGAGACGTAGATGCTCCCTACCTTCAGGTGTACTGAAGTCCCAGTTAGGGCGGGTCAAAGGAAAAGCTGCATCGATGATGTTCGGGAGTTGGGTTGGCCTCCCGTCGTCGCCCGGAACCTGCTTCCGGGCCTCCAGGAAAACTCTCTGCTTTTCCTCTACTGTTAAGAGGGTCTGCAGGAGCTGCTGACAGTCATCCCAAGTCGGCCTGTGGGTCATTAGGATGGATTCAATCAAGTTAGTTAACGCAACAGGGTCTCTGGAAAAAGGGGGGTTATGTTGCTTCCAGTTGTAGAGATCAGAAGCAGAGAAGGGCCAGTATTGGAGCTGATGGTTCGGCCCCTCCCTGAGCGGGAAGGCTTGGGACTCTGTAGGGGGTTCCTCCCGGTGGCCGCGGAGGCGGCCGGCAATGGGGGATGACGCCGGACCATCTCCATCCTCCTCTGGGGCCCTATTGGTCGAGGAGACCTTAGCATCTGCCAGTGGCTGCATCGCGGCCGCCAAAGCGGCCGCCGCCGCCATTCCGGGGCGCCGGGGGGGGGGGGGTCTGGCCTGGTAGGGAGGAGGTTCCTCTGTCAGGAGGTCTATGAGAGGAGAATTAGGGTCCGGGGGAAGAACAGGGGGCTTAGGGGCCTCCTTGTGAGGGAGTAAGGGGTAGAGGGAAGACTCCGGTTTGGGTGGAGCAGAGGGTCCACAGTCTGGGGGGGGCTGTGGAAGGAAGGGCTTGACCCATGGAAATGGATTCTCGACCAGGGATCTCCAGATGGCGATGTATGGGACCTGGTCGGGGTGTCCATAAGGATTAGGGGCAAAAACCTTGCCCTCCACCTGTGAAATAAGAGAGAGGTTAAAGGATCCTTCTCGCGGCCAGCCAGCATTCATCATGACCCATTCGGCCTCGCAGAGGGTGATCCATTTTTTCTTTTTGACAATGACACCTTCATTGTTTCCTCGGGCCTTAACATCGGATCAGTGGTCCGTGGTTAGGCTCAGTGGGGTGGTGACGGTCTGTCCCATGGTGGTCTCTAGATAAAGAAGTGTTAGACAAGTAACGATAAACAAAAAGACAAGAGAGACGACAGAAATTCGCGCTGCGCGGCTTCGGCGTAAAATCGAAAGCAGAAACTCAGACGGGGATGTGGAGGAACCTCGATCTCCGTCCCCTGCCAATACCACGTATCCTTCTGACACGGGAGAGGCCCCGAAAAACCGTGCCCCAGAGGGGACTTCAGTGACCCGTGGAACGTCTTCCAGGGTTTCGGTGGGCGAAGTCCGAGCTCGTCAGCTCCTTCAGCCCCCACCAACTCAGACCTGAATTAGGGCGCCCGACGAAAACGGAAGACAAGTAGACAGACTGGGACAAGACAGATAGTGGCTGGCCAACTTACCTCCTGACAGTGGGTCGGTGGTCCCGAGGCAGGGGGTCTCTAATCCCGGACGAGCCCCCAAATGAAAGACCCTCGAAGGCAGTCTTCCCTCAGGAGAGACCCTCGCCCAAGGAGCACACCGAGACCACGAATCAGATGCAAACAGCAAGAGGCTTTATTTGGGAACACGGGTACCCGGGGCGACACAGTCTCTCAAGAAGCTCAAGGGACTGGCGCGCCCACGGGCTGGAGCAGAGGGTTTTTATAGGGTCGGGCAGCCGAAGCTCGGGTACAGAAGCAAGAAGCCTGGTTACAGGGTTTTGATTGGATGATTCAAATGAGGCCAGGTTCAAACCCAGGACAGTTCGTGGTTTCTCCCCGAACTTGCCACGCCTAGCTTTTATCTAGGGTACAGGGTGTTTTTCTGACCTTTTAGTTCCTCGCTCTGGGGCCAGGTGGCTAACCACAAATGTTCTGTTTATTCCATGTCCGTTAACTGAACTCCTCAGTACCTCTCAGGCTTTATTCAAAAACAGCTGAGCTACGCTATGTTAGGCGGGGAGGCTGGGGGTCTTTCATTTGCATTCCCACCAACAGCGGAGGAATGTTTCTCTTACTCCACATTCTCTCCAACATAAGCTGTCTTCAGTGTTTTTTATCTTAGCCATTCTGACTAGTGTAAGATGGTATCTCAGAGTTGTTTTGATTTGCATTTTCCTGATGAGTAAGGATGTTGAGTAATTCCTTAAATGTCTTTCAGCCATTTGAGATTCTTCTGTTGAGAATTCTCAGTTTAGCTCTGTATCCCATTTTTTAATTGGATTGTTCAGTATTTTGAAGTCTAGCTTTTTGAGTTCTTTATATATTTTGGAGATCGGCCCTCTGTCATATGTGGGGTTGGTGAAGATCTTTTCCCATTCTGTAGGCTATTGTTTTGTCTTATTCACTGTATCCTTTGTTCTACAAACGCTTCTCAGTGTCAGGAGGTCCGATTTATTAATTGTTGCTATCAGTGTCTGTGCTACTGGTGTTATATTTAGGAAGTGGTTTCCTGTGCCAATGTGTTCAAGACTACTTTCTACTTTGTCTTCTATCAAGTTCAGCGTAACTGGACTTATGTTGAGGTCTTTGATTCACTTGGACTTGAGTTTTGTGCATGGTGACAGATATGGATCTCTTTGCAATCTTCAGCATTTTGATATCCAGTTATTCCAACAACATTTGTTGAAGATGCTTTCTTTTTTCCAAGGTACAGTTTTGGCGTTTTTGTCGAAAATCATATGTTCATAGGTGTGTGGATTAATGTCAGGGTCTTCAATTCAATTCCATTGGTCCATATGCTGGTTTTTATGCCAGTACCGAGCTGTTTTTATTACTATAGCTCTATAGTAGAGCTTGAAGTCAGGGATCATGATGCCTCCAGAGGTTGCTTAATTATACAGAATTCTTTTAGCAATTCTAGATTTTTTTTGTTTTTCCATACAAAATAAAGTATTGTTCTTTCCAAGTCTGTGAAGAATTGTGTTGGGATTTTGATGGGGATTGCACTGAATCTGTAGATTGCTTTTGGTAAGATTGCCATTTTTACTATGTTAATTCTACCTATCCATGAGCATTGGAGATCTTTCCATTTCTGATATCTTCTTAGATTTCTTTCTTCAGAGACTTAAAGTTTTTATCATACAGGTCTTTCACTTGCTTAGTTAGTTACCCCAAGGTATTTTATATTATTTGTGGCTATTGTAAAGGGTGATGTATCTCTGATTTCTTTCTCAGTCTGTTTATCATTTGTATATAGGAAGGTTACTGATTTTTTTAATTAATCTTGTATCCTGCAACCTTCCTGGAGGAGTTTATCAGCTGTAGGAGTTCCCTGGTAGAATTTTTAGGGTCACTTATTTATACTATCATATCATCTGCAAAATAGTGAAAGTTTGACTTGTTCCTTTCCAATCTGTATCCCCTTGATCTCTTTTTGTTGTCTGATTGCTCTAGCTAGAACTTCAAGTAATATGTTGAATAAGTATGGGGAGAGTGGACATCCTTGTCTTGTTCCTGATTTTAGTGGAATCACTTTGAGTTTCTCTCCATTTAATTTGATGTTGGCTGTCGGCTTACTATAAATTACCTTTATTATGTTTAGGTTTGTTCCTTGTATTCCTTATCTCTCTAGAACCTTTATCATGAAGGGGTGTTGGATTTGTCAAAGACTTTTTCAGCATCTAATGAGATGATCATATGTTTTTTTTTTCAGTTTGTTTATGTGGTGTATTACATTGACAGATTTTCTTATGTTGAACCATCCATGCATCCCTGGGATGAAGCCTACTTGGTCATGGTGGATAATTTTTTGATGTGCTTTTGGATTTGTTTAGCCAATATTTTATTGAGTTTTTTTTCATCAATGTTCATGAGGGAGATTTATCTGTAATTCTCTTTATTTGTTGCATCTTTGTGTGGTTTGGGTATCAGGGTAACTGTGGCCTCAAAAAAAGAGTTTGGTAATGTTCCTTCTGTTTCATTTGTGTGGAACAATTTGGTATTAGCTCTTCTATGAACATCTGGTAGAATTCTGTGCTGAAATCATCTGGTCATGGGCTTTTTTGTGTTGGGAGACTTTTAAGGACTATTTCTATTTCCTTAGGGGTTATTGGTCTATTTAGATAGTTTATCTGGTCTTTGGTATGTGGTACCTATCCAGAAAATCATCCATTTCTTTCAGATTTTCCAATTTTGTGGAGTACAGGTTTTTGAAGTATGACTTGATGATTCTCTGGATTTCCTCTTTGTTAGTTGTTATGTCTCCCTTTTTAAATCTGATTTTGCTAATTTGGATGCTCTCTCTCTTCTTTTTGGTTAAATTGGATAACGGCTTGTCTATCTTGTTGATTTTCTCAAAGAACCAACTCTTTGTTTCATTGATTCTTTGTATTGTTCTCTTTGTTTCTATTTTATTGACTTCAGCCCTCAATTTGATTATTGCCTGATGTCTGTTTCCCGTGGGTGAGTTTGCTTCTTCTTGTTCTAGAGTTTTCAGGTGTGCTCTTAAGTCACTAGTGTCAGATTTCTCCAAGTTCTTTATGTGGGCATTTAGTGCTATGAATTTTCCTGTTAGCACTGCTTTCATAGTGTCTCAGAAGTTTGGGTAGGTTGTACATTTGTTTTCATTGAATTCTAGGAAATCTTTAATTTCTTTCTTTACTTTTTCCTTGACCCATTGGTGATTCAACTGGGCATTATTCAGTTTCCATGAGCTTGTAGGCTTTCTGTAATTTTTGTTCTTGTTGAAATCTAACATTAAGCCATAATGGTCAGATAAGATACAGCAGGTTATTTCAAATTTTTTGTATCTGTTGATATTTGCTTTGTGACCAAACCTGTGGTCAATTTTAGAGAAGGTTCCATGTAATGTCCTTCCTGATCTCTTTCAATTGATTTTAGTTTGAAGTCTATTTTATTAGATATTAGGATAGCTACACCAGCTTGCTTCTTAAATCCATTTGATTGGAAAGTCTTTTCCCAGCCTTTTATTCTGATGTAGTCTCTGTCTTTGAAGTTGAGATGTGTTTCTTACATGCAGCAAATGGATGGATCTTATTTTCATATCCATTCTATTAGCATGTATCTTTTTATAGGTGAATTGAGACCATTGATGTTAATGGATATTAATGGCCAGTGATTGTTAATTCCTTTTATTTTTTTGGTTGTAGTGCCGTATGTTTCCCTTCTTTTGTATTTGTTGGTGTGGGACTGTCTATTGTCTGTGTTTTTATGGGTGTATCTAACTTCCTTACTTTGGATTTTTTTTTCTAGTGCTTTCTGTAGGGCTGGATTCATAGAAAGATATTGATTAAATCTGGTTTTATCATGGAATATTTTGTTTACTCCATCTGTGTTGATTGAGAATTTTGCTGGGTATAATAGTCTGGATTGGCATCCATGGTCTCTTAGTGTCTGCATAAAGTCTGTCCAGGACCTTCTGGCTTTTAGAGTCTCCATTGAGAAATCAAGTGCTGTTTTTATGGGCCTGCTTTTATATGTTACTTGGCCTTTTTCCTTTGCAGCTCTTAATTTTTTTTCTTTATTCTCTATGTTTAGTGGTTTGATTATTATGTGGCAAGGGGACTTTATTTTGGATCCAGTCTATTTGGTGTTCTGTAACCTTCTTGTATTTTTATAAGCATTTCCTTCTTTAGGTTGAGAAAGTTTTCTTCTATGAATTTGTTGAATGTATTTTCTGTGCCTTTGAGTTGGTATTCTTCTCCTTCTATCCCTATTATTCTTATGTTTGGTCTTTTCATGGTGTCCCAAATCTCCTAGACATTTTGGGTCATGACTTCATTGGCTTTAGTGTTTTCTTTGACTGATTAATCTATTTCCTCTATCGTATCTTCAATTTCAGAGATCTGCTCTTCCATCTCTTGCATACAGTTGGTTATGCTTGCATCTGTAGTTCCTGTTCATTTACTCAGATTTTCCCCTTCCATCACTACCTCATTTTGTGTCTTCTTTATTATCTTGATTTCAGTTTTCAATCTTGAACTCTTTCCCTCACTTATTTAATTATTTTCTCTTGGGTTTCTTTAAGGGGTTTACTGATTTCTTCCCATTTTTTGTTTGACTTTTCCTCGAATTCCTTAATGGAATTTTTCATTTCCTCTTTAAAGATCTCTATCATCATCTTAAGGTCATTTTTAAGATCAATTTCTTCTGTTTCTTCTATGTTGGGATGTTCAGGTCTTGCTGATATAGGTTCTGATGGAGCTATATTGGTTTTTATGTTGTTGACTGTATATTTGCACTGGCGTCTACCCATCTCTTTCTCCACTTGATGCAAGCAGTGTCTGTGTCTGAGGGAGCCTCTCTTAGTCTGATCCATACTCTTGGTGTAGTGGGAGCTCTTGGTCTAATTGATGCTGATGGACTCTTTGTCTCAGGGAACAGCTCTTAGTCCAATTGGAACTCCTGGGCTCTGTCTCAGGGAGTAGCTGCAATTTTGGTGTGAGGGTGGGTTGGGAGGGGTGGGGTCTGTGTGTTAAGGGATGGTGGATGATGGTGGTAGTCAGATCTGTCTGCAGTAGGCCTGCCTATTGGCTTGAGACTGGGACTGCAATGGGTCTTGGTGTGGGGGTGCAGGGCTGTGCCCCTTGGCCCCACCTAGACAAAGACTCACCTCTTAGTCCAATCAGGCACTGGCAGGCTCTGTCTCAGGGAACACTTGCAGTGCGGGAGGGTGGGTGGGATTTGGCAGAGGTGGGGCTTGTGGATTATAGGGTCTGATGAGGGATGGTGGTAGTCTGACCTGTCCATTGACTGGCCTGAAACTGAGACAGCAATGAGTGGTGGTGTAGGGGCACAGGGTTGTGCCCCTGGGCCCAAAGCCTGGGGGCTGGGGTGTTCAGGTATGAGGATAGACTCACCTCTTAGTCCAATCTGGTGCTGGCAGGTTCTGTCTCAGGGAATAGTTGCAGTCTCTGGAAATATGTTTCTAAGCAGTTATTTCTTAGAAAAGTGATTCCTTCAGCTACATTCTCAGTTCATGTTCTCTCCCAACAGATAATTTCACATTTCATAAGGCAAATCATTTGATGGCTGATATTTTGCCCTCAGGACTTGTTTTTTATTATCCTAGTGCAGAGCAGAGTTTTTCTTTGGAAGAGAATTTTTTTTTTCTACACACACCTTGTCAGCCAAATTTAACTTGCTGATAGGATATTTTAACATAATTTTTCTGCCCGTAGCTTTCCTTACTTTTAATACTTAGGAAATGGAAAGATGCAATAAGAAGTAATCACAGAGAAGATGCAATGTTCCCATATAATGAAGTTTCCTCCACTGAACAAACTAAACCATCATCTTAAATTTCTACTTCATTGAAGTTCTCAGGACACAAGCACAAGAAAGTCAGATTCTTGAACAATGTGTCACACAAATGGGCACCAATACAGTTTCTGACTGCACTTCTTTATGACTATGGAAGCCAGTCTACCACTATCCACACTTCTTTCTACATTCCTGTTGTTTAAGCTTCCACAAGAATGTTCCACTAAACACTGCCTCCATCATGTTAATGTTTGTCTAGGAAAATATACCAAACTCTTCCATGTTGAAGCCACAATTCTATTTGAAATGTTGAAGCCCACATTGTTTATTTTTATGAGAACAATAGCCCCACTTCTTGTATCAATTTTATCTGTTCCTTGTTTCATTGCTGCAACAGGATTCTTGAAAACAACATTTCTTAATCAGTCAAGGGTTTATTTTAGCACAGCCTCATCAACGAAATAAATCAAGAAAAGTGCTTACTGGCCTTCTTGAGCCTGATCTCATCAACAAAATTCCTCACATGAGATTTTGAAGGCTTGTCTCCTAAGTGACCCCAGATCATATTAAATTGACAGTCAAGAATATCTGTCACTCTTCATACACAATTATTTGCCTTGCCTCGTTGCTTTAGCTGAAACATCAAGCACTGTATTGAATCAAAGTGTAAAGAGTGGACTACACTATTTTTGACAAGATTTTGATCTGGATGCTTAACATTTTCACTCCTTGAAGAAGCTTCATGTGGAGAATCTATAACACTTTTGCCATTTTTTAGAAATGGTTCACTTTCACACAGACTTGCCTGAAACTTGCAGTGATCTTCCCAGACTGGCCTGTTAGTTATTCAGATTGAAATCAAAGTATCTGTTCATATTTTGAATAATAATTTAAATACTAAAAATGCAGAATTTAGACACTGAAGAAAAATTTCACCTTTTATCTTATCTGTTAGTTGATATGAATGCGTATTTAATGTGTTAGAACACATCTATATAATGTAACATGCACATGAGCAACCTGTAGAAGCCACAGATCAATGTGATTTGTTTGTTTCATTTTGTATTGTTGTTTGTTCACTTTTTTTGTTTTTATGTATCAACCAAAGTTCCCCCTTCTTCCTCTTTACCCTTTCCTCCTCATCTCTCTTCACATCCACTCCTCCTCCACTGTTTCTCTTCAGATACAGGTTGATGTCCCATGTATATCAGCCAGCCAGGGTGTATAAAGTTACAATCTAGACTCTTCTATTAAGGCTGGATGAGGCAATCTGGTTTTAAAGAACTTATTCCTGCTCATCTTGGACCTAGTAACATACATAAAAAAAATATAGAATTTAAGTTACCCCAGTAATAGATTACAAATAATAGTACCCAGACACACCAAGAATTCTATTGTTAATGGGTTCAAGATACAAGGGCTATTTCCTTTTCATTCAAACTTTACACATTTGTCCCAACACAGATGAATCAACTAATATGTTTCATACTCTATTCTCTATCAGGTGACATTTATTAAATAGCTGTCAGCAATTGTTACTAACAATATGTGTGTCTCAAACTCTCAGTTTCAGCTTTTCTGAGCATCTCCTATTTTACGCCTTGCCTTTCTTTGTATAATTCTCCATATCTGTTTCTGCTAGTAATACAGGATAGAATACCAAGAGCATTAGCAAAGATAATATAATGAATATATTTATATTTAATGCATGTATATATGTATACTAGTACTTCTGCAATGGAGTCATGTTAATAAAAGTTGATATAATTTTTCATACCTTCATATTATGTGATTTTCAAAATAAAATGATCTAAGACTCAAATTTTGGATTTGTGGTTTTCTGTCAGGAGGAAAATTTCTTTCCAGTTGTCATGGATGACTTTGAGTGTGAGTACCTAGTGGTTTCACATTTATGAAACCTATCCATATTGTAGCAGCTTTCTTCTAATTTCCATTGAAACTTGGTTTAATTGTCTTCATCATAAGTACACTCACAACTCTCATTTTCATATTTTTTAATCCATTTTCATTAGTAAAGAGTATGTGCTTTGATTTCCTTTTCATCATGTACTCCAAAAACTATTTATTTATTTTTATGTATGTATGTGATGTAGTCATGAGTTTCCTTGTGTGTGCATATGAGTATACATGCAGATGTAAGAGGTCACCAATATGGTCTTTTCTTCTATTCCTCTTCAGCATCCTTTTTGAGATAAGAGATGTCCCTGAACCTCAACCTCAACTATTCAGTTAGGCTCTCTGGGCAGTGAGATTTGAGAATACTCATGCCTCCATCACCCTAACACTAAGATTACAAGCATTCTACACCATTCCTGGATTTTTACATGGGATCTAGGTATCTGAACTCAAATTCTCACACTTTGCAGTGAGATCTTAATCAAAGGAACTATCCCCAAAGTCCAAAATTTATTTTGCATATTTACTGAAGTTATTTGTGCTATTATCTTTTATAGTTTTTACATTTACTGATTGTAGAGGATGAGGAAGAAAGTAAAACAGCACCATTTTAAGCAAGAGACAGTTATGGAAGTGTTACAGGATAAGAGAGGTTATGGGTGTGGGGATGACTCAAGACCCACTGTAATAGCAAGAATATCCTGAGAGATAACTACCACAGGTTCTTAGCACTGTTTTAATCTAATTTATATTTTAAGGAAGTATTTTCTAAAGCACTTTATTATTTTAATTAGAAAGCATCTCTTTATGGCCTTTTTTGATCTCTATACATATTTTCATACTCATATTATCACTCACAATGTATTTCCAAAAATTATGTTAATACAGCCAGACATTTTGGCTCATGCCTTTAAACTCACCACTAAAGAGGCACAGGCTGGTCCATCTCTGTGAGGTCTAGACCATGTGGACTATGCAAGTGTCAAGGCCTGCCAAGGCTATATAAGTGAGCCTGCCTCAAAAAAAATTCTTTAAATAACTACATCATCTAAAATAAGCAAATTAAATATTCACAAACAGTCATACTGTTGCAATACTAAAACTATTTTAATGATTCTGAGAACACCTAAACAAAATCAAATAGAGAATAAAATGGAAAGTCAAAACAACAAAATCTTAGCTAAAATTTAATCTTTAAACTGCTATGAATAAAGAGATAAAAAATGGCTTTCAGTAATTATTTCTCAGCTAAAAATTTAATTTTTTTAAATATCATTATCAATGTCTATAATTGGACATTTGGAGTTAAGATTACTGAATAATGTTTCAATTCAATGTATGATTGAAAAGAGTGGATCTGTTTGCTTCCTATGTAGTAGTCAGAGTAATATTTTATCTTGAGGCTTAATTTCCTACATTGGAATCAAAGTTTCATAAGGCATTGAACAATCAGTATCAAACCTTTATTTCTTAAGTTAATTTTTAGGATCTTAATGATAAGAACATTTATGTGTAGGGCACTGTAGCAGGAATCTTAAAAGTTCTTATTAATAAAAGCAAACTTGGAGCCAGGTATTGGGGTGAATGCTGGAAGTTCAGAGAAGCAGAACAAGCCACAGCTTCCTCACCTCAGCAGTTCCTCAGCTAATCCTGTTTTCTTAGACTGGAAGCTTCTGAGTCCTCATCCAAAATGAATCTCAGCTGAACTGCTGCTCAAAACCTAAATGCTTAACCAGCCAAATGCTTCTTGTTTCTGGTCTTCACGTCTTATATATCTTTCTGCTTTCTTCCATCACTCCTTGGGATTAAAGGCTCACTTTCTGGGATTAAAGGTGTGTGTACCCATGCTTGGCTGTATCCTCGTGGCCTTGAACTCACAGAGATCTAGACAAATTTCAGCCTCTGGAATGCTAGAATTAAAGGCATGTGCCTAACCTCTATGTTTAATATTGTGGCTGTTCTGTCTCTGACCCCAGATAAGTTTATTAGAGTGCACAATATTTTGGGGAATACAATACCACCACAGGGCACCAGCATGACTGTCCAAATGTGAACTGAACAAGGATAGCACCAATGAACAAGCCAAACTGGATCCATAAAACCCACAAGGCTTCAACCCTACACAAAGAACCACAGGCAGCAGAGGAAAGCTGGAAGCAGAAGTAGTCTTCCCAGGGAAGAACACACCAATTGTTTGACTAGTGACAGTCAACATTAAAAATATGCATACAAGTAGACTATGGTGACTGAACAGTTTATATTTAGCAATATAAATATATTACATATATGCATGCAAGAACAATTAGTTTTTTTTAAAGAGACCATAAACTTGTAGGAGAATCAGGAGGGATATTGAAGGGTTTGGAGGGAGGAAAAGGGAAGGATAAAGTCTGTAATCAAATTATAATCTCAAAATAAAATGAAAAATGGAAGTGTACCTGCTATGGGTCATGCACCAGGGATAGATCCGCATTCCACTGTCAGGGGCCCCTAAAAACATTAAACAATTTAACACAATGTGTCATGTGCTTCTGCTCTATTAACACACCACAGGAAATGCAGAACTCTAGTGAATCATAAAAACAACAACAGCAGCAGCAATAACAAAAAACAGCTATGAATATTAGTCCTCAAAAACAGCAGTTCTGTAATAAAAGAAGTCAAGACACAATGTTTACTTTCTTTTTATTTAAATTTTATTCCTGCATTCCAATAGAAATAAACACATACCATGAATTATATTCCATTTCAGGTAACATTTATTAGATAATGGTCAGCAATCAGAAACTAACATTTTTGTATCCATGACTGTCATTTTAAACCATTCTTGACATTTTGAATGGGCTTTGCTCAGTTATCTATTATTTATGTTAGAAACAGTATAGAATAGCAAGCTAACAATGATATGTGAAAATGCCTTAGGAAAGAGAGTGTAAGAAAGAGTGCTAAATTTACTGAAAAATTTATGAAGAGCTTGCATAAGTGAGTGTGGATTTTCTATTCTTTACATTAAGCTTGTGAAGTGTAATAATTTGATTGGTATGTGTATGTTTATTGGGTGCATGTATGTGTTTAATGTGTGAGAACATGTAGGAAATGCTGGTACCAATGCACATGCCTGCAAGGCACTCAGGAGGCACTGAACATTGTTTTCTATCACTCTCTACCTCATTTCCTTGAGAAAGTGTTGGTGACTGAGGCTTGAGCTAAGTGTGTTATTCAGAGATTCAATCTGTTGTTCAGTTCATCCCGGGGACCTGTATGGTTCTGATTTAGCAACAACGGGTAAAAGATGATCTACCATACCTGACTTTGGACATGACTGCTAAGAATCCAAACAAAGGTCCTCATTATTAAACAGTAAGTACTTTTATCCACTGAGCCATCTCCTCAGTCATGAAAGCACAATATTTTATTATTTATCAGAAACCACTATCAGCCTCCTCCACATTTTCCTGATGGCATTTATCATTTCCTTATTCCTGAAAGTGTACACCATAGGATTGAGCAATGGTGTCAGGACATCTGTAAATACAAACACATTTTTCTCAAAAGAGAATGGAGATGTAGGTCGTGCATATATTAATATACAAGGAATAAAGAAAAAAGCTACAACAGTAACATGGGATCCACAGGTTGATAAAGCTTTACGTCGCCCTTCAGAGCTGTGACCTCTCAGAGAGAACAAAATGACACCATAAGAAACAAGCAAAAAGGAGAATATAATGATGCAGATAGACCCACTGTTGGCAAATACCAAAATGACAAAAATGTGTGTGTCAGTGCAGGCGAGCTTCAGCAATGGGAACAGGTCACATATGAAATGATCAATGACATTGGGTCCACAGAAGGGCAGCTGCAATGTGAAGGCAATTTGTATGATAGAATGCAAGAATCCTCCAGCCCAGGCCACGCCCATCAGAATACCACAGAGCCTCCTGTTCATGATGAAAGAGTAGTGTAAGGGCTTGCAAATGGCCACATAGCGGTCATAGGCCATGGCTGCCAGAATGATGACTTCCACTGCAGCAAAAAAGTGCACAGCAAAGAGCTGTGTCATGCAACATTCAAAAGAGATGGTCTTCCTCTCATAAACCAAATCTGCAATCATCTTTGGTGTGACAGCAGAAGAGACACATGCATCGAGGAAGGAGAGGAATGCCAAAAAGAAGTACATAGGGGAGCCCAGCAGTGCAGGGCTGTAGACAATGGTCACCACAATCATCACATTACCCACAATGGTTGCAAGATAGACCAATAAAAATATAACAAATGATATTTTCTCAATTTGAGGGTTCTGTGAAAGTCCCAGGAGTATAAACTCATTGACAAAGCTCTGGTTATGCATGATTGTCCTGAGGACTTTTAAAGAAAAATATATGAAATTTGCAATTATAAGAAAAATATTTCTTATAAATTTACAATAAAGCTTCAATAATATGGTGCATATTTATGTAAAATTATCTTCATTAATTTTATTACCATTCAGAACAGAGTAGCAGAAAGTTTTTTATAAGTATTATTAGATATCATATAGATTTAACATAGAAATAATTGAATAATTTAAACAATAATCACAATTTTAATATTTTGGGATAAAACCATCTGTGTTAGAGAAACCCATATTGAACTTTCAGTTTGTGTCAATCTCTAAATGCTTCTTGTAGTAAAATATTGCATACCTTAACAATAAACCAAAGAATATAATTTATTAATCACGTTTACCACCTGCATTGAACAAGGAAGGTATGGCTGAGTCATCTTCAGTGATGAATTGAAGCTCCATCTACCAATAGAAGAAGAGGTAAAATGTATTTGAAGTTCATGACAACATTTTAAGTTTTGTTTCAAAGCACAAAGTGTACTAGAATTCAAATCAAGTAATCTGTTCTTCATAACACAGAAAATTTTGTATAGAGTAACTGCCATTAACATTATGCTAATGTAGAACTTGTTGAAACTTCATTTAAATCCATCAATTTACAGTGTGTCCAAAACTTATAAAAATGCTGTTACTGTCTATAATGACTAAACAGAGTCAAAATGAGCCTGGGCAGGACTAGGCCTCCTAGTAAAATATGTGACAAGGTAAAACTTTTAATTACAGTTTTAAGTTCAAGGAAACAAGATGTTTAAACTTGGATTTTAAGAGACTCTAGGTCCACATCCATGACCTCTCCTGAGAATTAACAAGGTAAAGACTGAGATTTTTTATTAAACGATGAGAATTTCAGAATACATGTGGTCTTTGTACAGTCTCCCTCTGTCTATAAAGGTACCACATCTTATTCCATTGTCATGTGTGAATTAGGCATTTTAATAAAAATAACAAGTTAAAGGATTGAGAATTAAAAGATGATCAACAAATCACCTGTATGAAAATTATATAGCTAAAGAGGAGAAATTAATTGTTGAATATATTTTAGAGTTCTGAGATTTAATTGCCTACAAGATCTTTATACAATTTGACCTTGCTTGGAAAGATACAATTCTACAAAAATATTGTTTCATATTCATATAAATTAAGTATAAAGCATGTTCATAAACATATTACTTACTCATTTCTAATGACTAGTAGAAGAAACAAGTTTGACAATGTTAAAATGTTACTCATGATATTCCCCTTACAATGCTAAGAGTAATCTACTCACTTGTAAACTCAGCTGCATCATGTGGATTCATCTAGACAAATACTCCAGCTCTTGAACATAATTTCCCCAGGAGGTCAAGGCTTTAAAATGTATTTGTATCTTCTCCTGAATATAATAGGCACATTGTACTAAATATACATTTCTATGAGACTAGCTGTATGAATATACACACAAAGATATAAATGCATATGTATATATGTTTATGCATATCTGCAAGTAAAATACTAATGTATTTATACAGAGAAGAAAATGGTGGTGATTTTAATGACTTGTATTTGCAAAGAACAGACACTGTTGCAATTGTAGTCATAGTAGAAGAAGAAGTAGCATACATCTACTTTGAAACAACCACTTCCATAACCACTTCCGTGATGTTCCTAGTGTAGTTCTTCACTAGTATCTATAATGTGAACTCTGTTTCCATTAATAAGCTACAGCCAAAGAAAACAGTAATAAATAAATAAATAAATAAATAAATAAATAAATAAATAAATAAATAACCTAAAGGTCCCTGGGTCACTGGATCAGGCAGTAATCAGTTAAGATGATCACCTCATAATTTATCAGTTGTCATTCTGTGCTAAATCAAAATGAACAAAGAACTGCAGTGAGTAAGGAGATCATGGAGGGTGGTGTCTATGAAGGAAATAGAATGAAACTCATCATCCCTTAAAATGACAACACATGGACATAAAAGAAAAACTGCTTCAAATTCTTGAGATTTTTTTTCCCTCAGATTTAGACCTCTACCCTTTCTTGTAGGGCAGGTCTGGTTAATTGATGTTTTGAAAATTTAATAAACCTAGGGACATTGAAATCTTCTTGTGAAAACCACATCAAATTAATGGTGTAAGTGGAAGTGTAAGAGGAGGTGTTGAGTGTTAAAGATATTCTCCAATGGAATCTCATTGAGTATATTAACCACACTTAAGGGCAGGCCCCATGTCCAACAGTAGATAACCAACATGAAATGAACTCAGTGTTGTTTTATGAACGTTTTGTCTCATATTGGTGTTTGGGTATTTTTTAACTTACTAGTCTTTTGTTTGTATATTATGGTTTCTGCTTTTATGTTTTTATGGGTGTGTATATGTGTTTCTTGTATATTATTTTGTGCTTTTTTTCTTTTTTTTAATTCTTGTTTAGTTGATTTAAAAAAAAGGATAAGGGGAATTCAGATAATGATGCAGAGCAAGGAAGATTATTTTATATGAGATTCTTGCTTTTCCAAACCAAAGTTTCTAAGTGTTTTTCTTCAAATTTTTTCACACAGTGTATAATATTTGGTTCTATAGGTTTATATGAAATATGATGCTTTTGATGGTTTCAGTGCAAAGCATGGTCTGATGTTCTTAATCAGTAGGGAAATGCTAAAGCTCTGTCCTCACTCACAGACACTCCTGTTTTAACAGCTTTCTTATACAACAAAACAGAGCAACAAAACTGAATGGAAGTTTTCAAGGGAATCAAAGGCCTATATTAACTTTAAAATGAAATAAATGCTAGCTTCAACTTTTATGTTTACTTAAGATGCACATCAGTTCTGATTGAAAGGATGACCCCGGCTTGGACTACTAGAAATAGTGGAGAGGGTGCCTGAACTGAACTGGCTTACCCCAGTGACCAGATCTGTGAATACCCTGTCATCACAGAGCTGTTCTCCAGTGACTGATGGAAGCAGGTGCAGAGATCCACAGCCAAACACCAGGCAGAGCTCCAGGTGTTTATAAAGAGGTAAAGAGAGGGAAGAGGGATTCTATGAGCAAGTGCATCAAGATCATGATGGGAAAACCTGCAGAGACGATCAAACCAAACTAGTGGAAACTTATGAAAGTTGGATCAAAACTGTGGAGCCTGCATGGGACTGGGGTAGGGCCTTTTGCTTGACAAGACAGTTGTGTAACCTGATCTGCTTGGGGGCCCCCTGGCGGTAGGATCAGAATTCATCCCTGGTCCATGAGCTGGCTCTTTGGAGTCCACTGTCTGTGATGGGAACCTCTTGCAGCCTTGAGGCCGAGGGAGGGACTTGGACTTGCCTCTATGTGCCTCCTCATGGGAAGCCTTCGCTTCTTGTGGAGAGGAATGGGGGGGGGAGGTTCGGAGGGGGAGAATGGAAGGGTGGGAGGATGGAAGAGGGGGATTTTTGATTGGTGTGTAAAATGAATGGAAAATTTTTCTTAAAGAGAGAGAGAGAGAGAGAGAGAGAGAGAGAGAGAGAGAGAGAGAGAGAGAGAGAGAGAGGACGTGGTCATTCTTCAGATAGTAATTTTCAGATAGTAATTTTCTAAATTTGTAGTCACTATGGTTTGTGAACACAAGTTATGATTTATATTATTTTGAAGCTGATATGCCTAAACAGAAGCTGTAGTTTAAATTTATACCTATAAGATAAAAGACTAAGAGTTGAAAATTGAGCTAAAACACATAAAAATCTCTTATTTGGTTAAGATTGATATATATTTGTTTATTTCATAGTCTTGCAAAATAAACTCTTATTAAAGCACTATGTCAGTGTCAACTGAAACTCAAAAATTAATAAACCCAAACCTTCTGTTCTACTTATTTATATTCATGTAAAATGAGAATAAACACAATGTTAAGTAGAAATTTAAAGTTTTTAACTCAGCTATGGGAGGACCAAGTCGGAATGGGAAGGGGATGGATATGAACAAAGTACGTTGTACACATGAAATTCTCAAATAGTGAATAAAATATTTAAAAAATTAACAAAACAGTTTTATGTGTAAATAGTCACATGATTGGACAAACTATTGTATCTCAAGCATTATAGTCCATGAGTACAAATGGGAATTAACAAGTTTTTTTTTTTTTTTACAGCCAAGATGGACACAACATCATTCAAGATTACAATGACTTTGAGCTCTTCAGCCTCCAGTTTCAATCTTAGGGATCATAGGATAGCAATCTTGTGTCACCTTACACAAGCAAATTCATTGTGTTTAGTCATATTTTAAAAACCATAATAAAAAGTAACTGCAACTACTGATATCAATATTATACTTAGCAGTTCCTACAAAGCCACATTGGGATGAAATATTGAATCAGTCTAAAGAGAAATGTTTCTTATTATAATCACATCATAAAGTATTCCAATTGCAGTGAAATTATTCACTCATTCAATACATTTAAAAAACATATTGGAAATTATTCCAGAATCCTATTTGTAATTCTGAAATATTATTTCAGTTTTCAAATTGTACTCTGAAAATAAAATGAGAGGAGAGAATTTCACAAAAAATCTATATTGTCCAAAATGCAATGCTGTCAAATGTAAAATGTAAGGAATATGGAAAACATTCATGAGGTATATAACATGAAAATAAGAATCTAACAAGCCACTAACTCATGCTAGTATAAACATAACATTAAAACATGAAAGATAAAGCATTTTAACAGTTTGTTAAGATATAAAAGTAGCCAAAAATTGATTGTCCATTTTTAGAATTTAAAAACAATATGTTGTCTAGAAGACAACAGTAACTTTTTTTTTTTTGGTTTTTCGAGACAGGGTTTCTGTGTAGCTTTGAGCCTTTCCTGGAACTCACTTGGTAGTCCAGGCTGGCCTCGAACTCACAGAGATCCACCTGGCTCTGCCTCCTGAGTGCTGGGATTAAAGGTGTGCGCCACCACCGCCCGGCTGACAACAGTAATTATTATGTATTTCATTTGCAACAAAACCATCAACTAAATCCCACAAAACAGTTTTTCTTTAAATTTATGACAAAAGGTGTGTGAGCTTTACAAACTATCCAACACATTAACAAAAGTGGAAGTATTGGGTTAGCGTAACAGCATCACACAATTTTATGCTATGATCTTTTATGAATGACCTTACCATTGTCTCAACGCATTTTCATTTCAAATTCTCTTTGATTTTAGACCAATATTCTTATGTGTGAACTAGCTCATTTTCTTTGTACTTCTCCTGAAATATTCTATTACCTAATTTTCTCTAACAGCCATGCATTTGAAAATTCTATAACTATTTCTGATCTTGCTCAGGGACCCTCAGAGCAAGAACTATAGCACTGAGCCGAGTCCTGAGCAGTGGTGTTGGGAAGGGTTCTCACCAGCTCTACCAGCCACACAACCTACTATTTTCTTTCTATTCATTTTGTCAAGAAGCAACAATGTATCTACAAATAATAAATGTTCTTTGTTAACTGTGAAGTGTACATAACTCTCAAAACTATAAAATATATGAGCAGAATGGTTATCATTATAAGTAAATACTTCTAAATGTATCTTTAAAGAACGGTCATTTAAAACAGACATTAATAAATTAAAACCCTATTTGAAATTGCTTCAATGTTAAGTTCCATAAATACATCATACTATTGATCAAAGATTATTATGTGCAAAGCAAAGATTTATCTCTTGTGTTTGTAGCGAAGCAAATTCCTCTCTGTGACTGTGAAATACATGCTTTCTAGATTATTAATGATTTCTATCTCTCCTCAGTGTTGCTCTGCTGTATTCTCTAAATGTCTCGATTGTACTTACCTTTTGTTTCTGGTATGTAGGGGAAGGGATTTTTCTAGGTTTCCTTCATGTTATTCCTATTGGGTTTCTGAAACTTCTTGGATGTCTTGATGATTCAGTTCATCTTAAAAGACAGGCCGCACCAGAATTATCATCAATATTCAAGTTCAGAGCTTAAACCACTCAAGTTTCTGGGCAGTTCTGAGGTAGAGAACTCATGCTTATTGACACTTGGATGGACACAGTCTCACTTTCTGACCTTTAGTGTCCTTCCTTATAGCATGTGCTAGTATGCATTCATGTAAAGAGAGAGTTTTATACTTGATCTGAATAACAGTCTGTGCTATGACAGCACTTCCATTCACCATGTTCCTAGTTTAAAAAAATCTATAAAAACCACAGAGCATACTGTATTCCAAATTGAACATCACGTTTTATATGTACTAGTACATAAGTAACCACATATTTAGAAGAATAAAAAAAAAGTATTGGAGGGAGGGATGGAGGGAAGAAGGGAATTAAGAAAGGGACCACGGAAGAAAGGAATCAAAGAAGGAAGAGAGTTTGTCCTTCAGAAAGGGCTATTTGAGCACTGTGGACATTTGAGCAATTATTAATGTTGAAGTGTTGTTCTCTTGGCTCCTCATGTATTGTTTTATTTGCTGCTGGAACCATGGACTTTGGTCACATCTTGATGAATTTAAGGGATCTGGGAATTAGAATTTATTGAACTCTCTCAAAAACAAGTAGTTATGAAGTGAAAATTCCATTGTTGTATTAAACAGTAACCTGCCAACAGTATTCTAAGGTTTACATCAATATCACAAGTTGGATTCATTTCTGAAATTACAAATGTGGGCCCTATGAGTCTCACCTTATATCAGTGCTGGAAATATATGAAGATATATGTTTCCTATTCTCTATGGTTTAGTGTCCATCATTCTTGACTAAAACTGTTGCTTCCATCTCTTCTATCCACATCCAAGGGGGAACAAGAGAACAGCTCTGTCTGTGAGAGGAGAACATTACCTCTGCTTCACAAACGCTGTGTTCATCGTGGTTGATGAGCAAAACCTAAAGAAAGGAACCAAAACTCTTCCTTCACTGTACGCAGAACTTAAAGATGTTTCCTCGAGACATCATGAATTTGTGAGAGTGATTTTAATCCCTTAGGTATTTTGAAAATGCCTGGCCTCATGGGATCTAAGACATACTCTTTGCATAATTATAATGATAACAATATTCATAATGCTTTTATGTTCATCCAAACTTATTTTGAGTGTTTTTTAAAAATTACATTTTGGTTTTGTTTGATAATGCTTTTCTAGACAAAGTTTTTCAGATATAGAACACAATTTTATAATGGAGGGAATACTGTATCTCTCTGCAATATTTAACCAAAATTCCTTGTATCACAGGAATGTTTTAATATATCTGTCAAGAAAATAATCAAGGTTTTGGGAAACACTAACAGAGATTTTCTTTGAAGGAAAAAAAATCATATATATATTTATGTAATATGTGATTATATATATGAAATACTACTGATGGAAATATTTTTAATTTCTCTAAGATTTTTTGTTTTATTTTTACTAATTTTTGACAATGACATATGTGTAAACATGTATTATGATCATATTGATCACATAACTGTCTCTTCTTCCTATCTTGTAGATCTGCTTCTTTTCAAGTAATCTCTCCTACATTTATATGTCTTCATTGACCAATGAGTTATTTGTGGTTGCTCATATGAGCATGGATATAAAACTATGACTGAACCTTTGGAAAGTTACTGGTGGCTACACACATGTTGACATCTTTATCAGTATCCATTAAATTCAGGAGAGGTAGAATTTCATGAGTCCTTCCCCAATTTATAATGTAATATTGAAGGATAAATTATGTGCCATTGTTGTGTAGGTAACCACAACCTTGTAGCAGGAATCTTAAAAGTTCTTATTAATAAAATCAAACCCAAGGTCAGGTATTGGGGTCAATGCTGGTAGATCAGAGAGACAGAACAAGTCACAGCTATCTCACCTTACCAGTTCCTCAGCTGGTCCTGTTTCCTCAGACTGGAAGCCTCTGAGTCCTCATCCCAATGGCTCTCAGCTGAACTGCTGCTCGAAATCCTGAACGCTTAACCAGCCAAATGCTTAACCAGCCAAATGCTTAACCAGGCCAAATGCTTCTAGTTTCTGGTCCTCACGCCTTATAAACCTTTCTGCTTTCTACCACCACTCCCTGGGATTAAAGGCTGCTTTCTGGGATTAAAGGCTGCTTTCTGGGATTAAAGGCATTAGTCACCATGCCTGGCTGTTTCCAATGCGGCCTTGAACTCACAGAGATCCAGAAGGATTTCTGTCTCTGAAATTAAAGGCATGTGCTAACATTTTCTAGCCTAAGTATCTTGTGGCTTTTCTGTTCTCTGACCCCAGATAAGTTTATTAAGGTATACAATATTTTGGAGAACACAATACCACCACACAACCTGATGTTTGTTAAGGATTAAAATGGCCATATCGCATCTAAAGGCCATGTATCATAGCACACCTCCCCAACCTCTAGGTCTTATATTCTATATTGCCCTCTATTTTGAGCTATTTCTTGATCTGTGAAGAGTTGAAATAGCTGTCCAATTTCTGCATGAACATTGAACATTTACTTATTCTCAGCACTTAGCTGAAAAATCTCTGTATTTATACTTACATACTACAAAAAGAAGCTTATCTGTCTAATCCTGAAAATAGTTGAGTGATATAAATATGGTTATTTAGAAGGCAGTTTAATGCTTTGTTCATTTAGAGGAATAATAGTTGTAGTTTCTTCATGAAGGCCTGTGACCTCACTAGCCATAGGCATTTGACAAATTTTACATTACCAAGTATGTATTACCTCCTGTTGCACATGATTCAAATCCAATCTGGAAGTGATTGATGACCCTCCACACTAATAGGCATAGTTTACTTGAAACCTCCATGTTTTAGCACTTATAGGCCACAGATGAGGATGACATTGGATGCCTCTTCTCCTCTTAAAGCCCACATTGCACCTTCTGGAAAGTTTTTCCCTTGTGAGTTCTCAATTGTGAGCCCCTGTGAAATAAAATATGTCACATACATCACACATACAATGACATAGAGCCCACCTTCCCATTCTATGTGGGACATAGCAAGGAAAGAGATCACCAGACAAAATAACAACTTATCAGAATAAGGACAAGATCCTGGGTACCCATATCTTGTGGCATCTGGAAAATGTGAAGGATAATCTGAGTCTAAAGATGTTATCTCCTACCCTGTCAGTAAGGTCCCTTTGCTCTGACAGGTACAATACTCTAGTACTCTGTTGCAGTCCTCATGTGTAAAAAAAAAAAAAAATCAATACCATATTGACAATTCTTTCAAAGTTTTCTGCCAGCTTGAAATATACCCTTACACCCCAGTTCTACTACTTGAGATCTCTGTATGCTACTCCAGTGGAAATATGTTTCTAAGCAGTTCTTTCTTAGAAAGTGATTCCTTCAGCTACATTCTCAGTTCATGTTCTCTCCTATCAAATAGGATTCAAACTTTATAAGGCAGGTCGTTTGATGGGTGGTATTTTGCCCTCAGGATTTGTTTTCTATTATCCTAGTGCATATCAGAGTTTTTCTTTGGAAGAGAGAATTTTTTTTCCCTAAACACACCTTGTCAGCCAAATTTAACTGCTCAAATTCTCCCCAACACCCTTGACAATCAGGATATTTTAAAATAATCTTTCTGCCCATAGTTTTCTTTTTTAAAATAATTAGGAAATGGAAAGATGCAGTAAAAAGTAACTATAGCAAAGATGCAATGTTCCACTATACTGAAATTTCCTCCACTGAACAAACTAAAGCATTATCTTAAATATTAACTTCACTGAAGTTCTCAGGACATAGGCACAAGGAAGTCAAATTCTTGAACAATGTGTCACACAAATGGATACCAGTACAGTTTCTGACTTCATTCCTTTATGACTATGGAAGCCAGTCTACCACTATCCACACTTCTTTCTACATTCCTGTTGTTTAAGCTTCCACAAGAATGTTCCACTAAACACTGCCTCCATCATGCTATTGTTTTTCTAGGAAAATATACCAAACTCTTCCATGTTGAAGCCACAATTCCATTTCAAATGTTGAAGCACACATTGTTTATTTTTATCAGAACAATAGCCCCACTTCTTGCATCAATTTTATCTGTTCCTTGTTTCATTGCTGCAACAGGATTCTTGAAAACAACATTTCTTAATTAGTCAAGGGTTTATTTTAGCACAGCCTCATCAATGAAATAAATCAAGAAAAGCGATTACTGGCCTTCTTGAGCCTGGTCTCATCAGTAAAATTCCTCATATGAGCTTCTGGAAGTTTGTTTCCTAAGTGACCCCCGATTCTATTAAATTGACAGTCAAGACTATCTGTCACTCTTCATACACAATTATTTGCCTTGCCTCATTGCTTTAGATAAAACATCAAGCATTGTATTGAATAAAAGTGTAAAGTGTGGACTACACTATCTTGTTCATGATTTTGAACCAGATGCTTAACATTTTCACTCCTTTAAGTAGCTTCAAGTGGAAAGTCTATAACTCTTTTACCATATTTTAGAAATGACTCACTTTCAAAAAGACTTACCTGGAACTTTCAGTGATCTTCCCAGACCAGTTTGTTAGGTTGTCATATTGAAATCAAAGTATTTGTTCCTATTTTGAATAATAATTTAAATACTAAAAATGCAGAATGTAGACACTGAAGAAAAATTTCACCTTTTATCTTATGTGTTAGTTGATATGAATGCATGTTGACTGTGGAAGAACGCATCTGTATAATGTAATATGCACATGAGCAACCTGTAGAAGCCACAGATCAATGTGATTTGTTTGTATCATTTTGTTTTGTTGTTTGTTCACTTCTTTTGTTTTTATGTATCAACCAAAGTTCCCCCTCCTTCCTCTTTACCCTTTCCTCCTCATCTCCCTTCACATCCACTCCTCCTCCACTGTTTCTCTTCAGATACAGGTTGATGTCCCATGTATATCAGCCAGCCAGGGTGTATAAAGTTACAATCTAGGCTCTTCCTCTTCTATTAAGATTGGATAAGGCAATCCAGTTTTAAAGAATTTATTCCTGCTCATTTTGCATCTAGTCACACACATAAAAAAATGCAGAATTTAAGTTACCCCAGTAATAGATTACAAATAATAGTACCCAGAAATACCAAGACTTCTACTGTTAATGGATTTAAGATACAAGGGCTATTTCCTTTTCATTCAAACTTTACACATTTGTCCCAACACAGATGAATCACCTAATATGTTTCATACTCTATTCTATATCAAGTGACATTTATTAAATAGCTGTCAGCAATTGTTACTAACAATATATGTGTCTCAAACTCTCAGTTTCAGCTCTTCTGAGCATCTCCTATTTTACACCTTGCCTTTCTTTGTATTCTCCATATCTGTTTCTGCTAGTAATACAGGATAGAATACCATGAGCATTAGCAGAGATAATATAATAAATATATTTATATTTAATGTATATGTATATATACATATATTAATGCTTCTGCGATGGATTTATGTTAATAAAAGTTGATATAATTCTTTCATACCTTCAAATTTTGAAAATTTTCAAGTAAGATGGTCTAAAATTCAAATCTTTTTTATGTCTTTTGGTCAAGAGGAAAATTTCTTTCCAGTTGTCATGGACGACTTTGAGTGTGAGTGCCTAGTGGTTTCACATTTATTGCACCTTTCCATATTGCAGCAGCTTTCTTCTAATTTCCATTAAAACTTGTTTTATTTGTCTTCATTATAAGTACACTTACAACTCTCATTTTTATGTCTTTAAATTAATTTTCATTATTGAAGTCCATGCTTTGATTTTCTTTTCATTATATATCCTATTAAGTATTTATTTTTATGTATGTATGTCAGTATATTCATGAGTTTCTTTGTGTGTGCTTATGAGTATACATGCAGAGGTAAGAGGTCACCAATGTGGCCTCTTCTATTTCTCTTTACCATCCTTTTTGAGATAAGAGATTTTCCTGAACCTCAACCTCAACTTCAACTACTCAGCTAGACTCACTGTGCCATGAGTTTTGAGAATATTCTTGTCTCCATCTCACCAACACTAAGATTATAGGCATGCTATACCATTCCTGGATTTTCACATGGGATCTAGGTATCTGAACTCAAATTCTCACACTTTGCAGTGAGATCTTTATCAAATGAACTATCTCCAAATTCCAAGATTTTATTTTGCATATTTACTGAAGTTATTTGTGCTATTATATTTTATAGTTTTTATGTTTACTGATTATAGAGGATGAGGAAGAAAGTAAAACAACACCATTTTAATCAAGAGAAAGATATAGAAGTGATACAGGATAAGAGGTTATGGGTGTGGGGATGTCTCAAGACCCACAGTAATAGCAAGAATATCCTGAGAGATAAGTATGAAAAGTTCTTAGCATAGCATGGTTTTAATCTAATTTATATTTTAAGGAAGTATTTTTTGAAAAATTTTATCCTTTTAAATAGAAAGCATCTCTTTATGGCCTTCTTTTAGATCTCTATACATATTTTCATACTCATATTATCACTCACAATGTATTTTCAAAAATTATGTTAATAAAGCTAGATATTTTGGCTCATGCCTTTAAACTCACCATCGAGGAGGCACAGGCTGGTCCATCTCTGTGAGGTCTAGACCATGTGGACTATGCAAGTGTCAAGGCCTGCCAGAGCTATATAAGTGAGCCTGCCTCAAAAAAAAAATTCTTTAAATAACTACATCACCTAAAATAAGCAAATTAAGTATTAGCAAACAGTTATACTGTTGCAATACTAAAACTATTTTAATGATTCTGAGAACACCTAAACAAAATGAAATAGAGAATAAAATGGAAAGTCAATAAAATGAAGTTAATCTGGCTGCCACTCCACACATTGTTTCATTCCTCACTAGACTTCCAGTAAATTGTGCCAAGTCACAATCGGTTGCCTTCATGGAGACTTTCCAGCCAGCCTGGAACATCTCTGCAGTCATGTAATGCTTTTTGTTTTGTTTTTTACATTTCCCTTAATCCACCACACTTCTTGTGACTGCCAACCCCTCTTACTTTTTCTCTATTCTTGTATGAGTTCAATGTCCTCCTATGTTTACATTAATAATTATACTTAATGTTTTGATATTTTTAGCATCAAATTGTGTTTTCCTTATAGAAAATGAGAATTTTAATCTGTACATTTCATATATATTATACTGTATTATTCATAATAAATACCATATACTGATTAACAAAAAGATTTAATTTTTTTGTAATATCATTACCAATGTCTACAACTGGACATTTGTAGTTAAGATTACTGAACAAGGTTTCAATTCAATGTATGATTGAAAAGAATGGATCTAGCTGGGCAGTGGTGGCGCACACCTTTAATCCCAGCACTCAGGAGACAAGAGGCAGGTGGATCTCTGTGAGTTCAAGGCCAGCCTGATCTACAGAGTGAGATCTAGGAAAGGTGCAAAGCTACACAGAGAAACCCTGGCTCAAAAAACCAAAAAAAAAAAAAAAAAAAAAAAACTTTCTACGTTGGAATCAAAGCTTCATAAGGCAATTGAACAATCAGTATCAAACATTTCTTAAGTTAATTCTTAGGGTCTTAATGATAAGAACACTTATGTGTAGAACACCAACATGACTGGCCAAATGTGAACTGAACAAGGATAACACCAATGAACAGACCAAACTGGATGCATAAAGCCCACAAGGAACACAAAGAACCATAGGTAGCTGAGGAAAACTGGAAGCAGAAGTAGTCTTCCCAGGGAAGAACATGCCAACTGGTTGACTAGTGACAAATAGTCAACATTGAAAAAGCAGCACTACAGTGACTGAACAGTTTATATTTAGTAATGTGTGTGTGTGTGTGTGTGCATGTAATAACAATTAGTTTTTTTTTAAGAGACCATAAATTTGTAGGAGAATCGGGAGGGATGTTGAAGGGTTTGAAGGAAGGAAAAGGGGAGAATAAAGTCTATAATCAAATTATAATCTCAAAATAAAGTGAAAAAAGGAAGTGTACCTGCTATGAGTCAGATGAGAGACATAGAAACTAGATGGGCAAAGCCTGGCATATCCAAACTTTTGTTACACATCTGACCTCATGTGATTCATATACATTGTTCAGATGTTGCTTTCGACCCAAACTTTAATTCTTCAAACATTTTTCAATGATTAATCAATACAATCTCATAAAGCTTCTGTATGCTAGTATACGTTGGCTCAAGGACACAGTATTTAGTATGTTGATTATGAAAGGAAGCGTATGTTATATAAAGTTAATTTCCTTCAAATTACACTTGACAATCTGAATATATTGAAAACTAACCATGACATGGAATAAAAATGTGTAACTTTCAATTATCTCTCCTGATAATTATTTGAATGTTAAGTACTTACTTTTGAACTTATAAAGTTGATAATATTAAAATCATGAAATTGATTAAAATACATTGTTCTTTGAAATAATAATTTTGTTATTCTTTCTTACTATATTTTCATTATTAAAACAAAATTTTAAAACTTGACTATATTCTTCCCCGCCTCAAGTCCTTCCAGATATTCTCCCCTCCCTACCCACCCAACTTTATGTTCTTTTTCAAAAAACAAAAACTAATACAATAAAACCTTCCAAAACCTAAAAGACAAGCTAAAATACCACTCAAACAGGAAAAAAAAGAAAAAATAATAACATCAAAATGTAAGCAAACAAAAGCACACACAAAGAACTGTAGAGTCCATTATATGTTGGTCAACGACTCCTGAACATAATGCTGCACTGAAGTGGTTGATATACCCAGTGTCACTCCATTGGAGAAGGTTGATTTTCCCTCTTTCTGCAGTTATAAATGATAATTTATTTGTTAGTCTTTCCCCTAGTGGTTAGGTCTTCATTTATTTATCCATTCATTTTTAAAAACATAACAAAATAAAATGCAATAAGATACAACAAAACTATCACATCAAAATTGGACAGGACAAACCAATAGAAGAAGAAGAGCCCAAGAGAAGAATCAGAGACCCATTCTTTCTCACACTATGGAAGCCCAAACAATTAACTTGAAATCATAATGTATGCACAGAGGACCTAGTGCAGAGCCCTGCATGACCAGTGCGTGCTGCTTCAGTCTCTGTGAGTTCATATGAGCTTTGCTAATGTTGATTTAGAGGGCCCTGTTTCCTTGGTGTCCATCCCCTCTGGATTTTAGACTCTTTGAGCCTCCACTTCTGCAAGATTCCCTGGGCATGAGGAAAGAGTTTTGAAGGAACCATCCCATTTAAAGCTGTGTGATCCAAGGGCTTTTTCCTCTCTTCATAATGTCTGGCAGTAGCTCTCTGCATTTGTTCCTATCTGTTGAAAGAGGAAGCTTCTCTGGTGATGGCTGAATAAGGCACTGATGTATGAGTATAGCAGAGTATCATTAGGAGACATTTAATTACAACTTTTTAATTTATTTTTTTTAGAACAATGGTTTTTGGTTTTACCCTAAATTCCTAAGCTAAAATCTGTTGACTCTGGATTATTTTTCCCTCTATTAGGGTAGGAGGCACATGATCACTATATTAGCATCTTACATCTCGTATTGATGGGAAAATAATGCCTATCTTCCTCTTTCCTTGTATTTGAACAGGAGGTCCTTATGGGTATTTTTCTATAGAATCATGTAACAGAGCTATGTAAATGTACATTTCACTCCCTCCCACCTGTTCCCATCAGCTGCTCTCAAATAACCACACAAAGGCTTATATTAATTATAAATACTTGGCCGGTAGCTCAGGCTTATTGCTAATTAGCTCTTACACTTAAATTAACCCATAATTCTTGTCTATGTTTAGCTACCCATGTGGTTTAGTACTTTTTCTCAGTACAGGATTTTCATCTTGCTTGCTCTGCATCTGGCTGGCAACTCCTGACTCTGCCCTTCTCCTTCATTCTTTTTAGGTTGCCCCACCAATCCTTCCTGCCTTGATGCTGGCCAATCAGCATTTTATTAAACTAACTCAAGTGACAAATATTTACAGTGTATAAGAGGATTATTCCATAGTAAGATCCCAGTGAAGTAGATGATGCAGGGACACATAGAGATGAGGTTCAATTTGGGCTCCTCTCTCTGCATTTTAAGGTTCTGAGGTCTCACAATGTTCTATAGAAACCCATTTTCCCTTGGAAAGATTTCAATTTTTCATCACCTAATTTCAATTATTTTTTATTTTATTTTTTTAATTATATTTTAATTTTTAGTCACCTTTTAAAATGAAAAAATAGTGTGAATGCCAACAATTTCAATAGTTCCAATAATTATAGTTCCTTCCAATATTCCACTGGATTAAGGAGATTTTTGTATAAAATTAAACTGGCTTTAATTATCACAAAATAATATTGCATAGTCAATTCAGAGTGAACATTTAAGCTCAGAAAAATAATTTTTATCACCCCATTATTGTTTTATACTTTATAAACTGATGTCTCCATAATGAGTTAATAAATGGCATATCCATCCAAATCAATATTGACATCTTTATTCCTTGTTTTCAGTTTTCTAAGTGTACATTTTTACTTGTGTTGATGTATGTGTGTGTGTTGTGTGGTGTGATACACATATATGTGTCTACATGAGTAGTGGATGGTATTTGTCTCTATACATGTGAACATAGAGTCAAAAGAGGGTACTGACTATGACTATCTATGACAGTAAACATCATTCCCTGTGCCAAGGTCTCTAGTATATCTTTATTTATTTATTTATTTATTTATTTATTTATTTATTTATTTATTTATTTTGCGGATTTCTGTGGGCCTCTCTAGCACTTTGTTTCTTCCTATTCTCATGTGGTCTTCATTTACCATGGTCTCCTATTCCTTGTTCTCCCTCTCTGTTGTTGATCCAGCTGGGATCTCCCACTCACCCAAGCTCTCTTTCCCTCGACCCTCGCCCTTCACTACCCCCACTCATGTCCAGGCTGTTCATGTAGATCTCATTCCATTTCTCTGTCGTTGGGCGATCCCTGTGTCTTTCTTGGGGTCCTGTTTTCCAGGTAGCCTGCCTGGTGATGTGAGTAGCAGTCCAGTCATCCTTGTTCCACATCTAGTATTAAGTTCTACATACAGGCACAGATTCCCTTGTTCTCCCCCCCTCCCGCCCTCCTCACCTTCCCCCCAGCCCGCCCCCCCATTCCAATCTCCTCCAGGGCAAAGCCTTCCCCACAGACTGAGATCAACCTGGTGGACTCAGTCCAGGTAGGTCCAGTCCCCCTCCTCCCAGCCAAGCCAAGGGACCCTGCATAGGCCCCAGGTTTCAAACAGCCGACTCATGCAATGAGCACAGGACCCGGTGCCACTGCCTGGATGCCTCCCAAACAGATCAGGCCAATCAACCCACTCAGAGGGCCTGATCCAGTTGGTGACCCCTCAGCCATTGGTTCATGTTTCATGTGTTTCCGTTTGTTTGGCTATTTGTCTCTGTGCTTTATCCGACCTTGGTCTCAACAATTCTCGCTCATATAAACCCTCCTCATTCTCGCTAATTGGACTCCCAGAGATCCACCTGGGGCCTAGTCATGGATCTCTGCATCCAGATCCCTCAGTAGTTG